>NC_037684.1:30409419-30421727 GCF_003255815.1 Theropithecus gelada | reverse complement strand
AAAAAAAAAAAAAAAAAAAAAAAAAGATACAAAAAATTAGCAGGGTGTGGTGGTGCGGGCCTGTAATCGCTCGAACCTGGGAGGCGGAGGTTGCCACTGCACTCCAGCCTGGGCGACAGAGCGAGACTCTGTCTCCAAAAAAGGTCTTGAATAATGATACCAGCATTAACAAACACAGAGTGTTGACTATGTACTAGCCACCGTTCTAAGCATGTAATTCATGTAACACATCTGTGAACTCATTTAATCTTTACAAGAACCCCATGAGGCAAATACTGTGACTTTACAGATGCAGAAAATGAGACTTACCTAAGGCTAAGTCACTTCCCCAAGAACACAGAGCTGGTAAATGGCAGAGCCAGGATTCAAATTCAAGTATAGCATGTCTAATTTGAGAGCTTGAGTATCTGTTTTTCCTTAATGATAACTATATTTGTGTCCAAACTTCTCATTAACCCTGTGAGAACTCCTTCACCTCTTCCCTGAAGGAATTAGCAGTAAAACCCAAAGTCAAGAGGAAAGCATGGCAAGAAAGAGAACCTTGGGGATGGTAAGTGGGTGACAAGTCACTGCGGTGACCAAAGGGAGTAAGGGGCAACTTGTGAGGGTAATGAGATCTTCATGGGGTTCAGCAACAGAAAGGCTCACCCAGAGCTGCCCAAACCCCCCTCACTAATATCACAGTGGAGAACCGGTCTGCGCAACACAAACCCCTTGGGCCTTCTCTCTGCCAAAACACCTCAGGCATCGTTATGCAGGGATGCCTCTTTCCTTCAGTTTCAACAGTCCTCCCCACTCAGTATTTTTTTTTCTTTTTCTGTTTTGTTGTTGTTGTTGTTCGTTTGCTTGTTTGTTATGAGACGGAGTCTCACTCTGTCGCCCAGCCTGGAGTGCAGTGGCGCAATCTGGGCTCACTGCAAGCTCCTCCTCCCGGGTTCACGCCATTCTCCTGCCTCAGCCTCCTGAGTAGCTGGGACTACAGGCACCCGCCACCACGCTGGGCTAATTTTTTTGTATTTTTTCAGTAGACATGGGGTTTCACCGTGTTAGCCAGGATGGTCTCTATCTCCTGGCCTCATGATTCACCCGCCTCAGCCTCCCAAAGTGCTGGGATTACGGGCGTGAGCCACTGCGCCCGGCCCTTTTTTTGTTTTTTGAGACCAAGTCTCGCCCTCTTGCTCAGGCTGGAGTGATCCGCCTGCCTCAGCCTCCCAAAGTGCTAGGATTACAGGATGAGCCACCACGCCGGGCCTCAAGACTTATTTATTAATATTTAATTAATTCAGTCTTAGGTGAGCTCTAGGCTAGATGATAGATGCTGAGATTATGAAGACAGGCCTGAAGGGGTTCAAGTTTCCAGGAACCCACAGGTTAGGGGAAGGTGTTTGTTAGCATGTGGCCAGAGAGTCAGCCAGACCTGATTTTCATTCTGAGTTTCCACCCAGTTTCTAGCTGTGAGACCAGTCTCGAGCCAGTCTTTCACTTTCTAAGTCTTCGTTTCCTCAGTTGTAAAATAAGAATTATAATATTACCCACCTCACTGGGTTCTGGTGAGGATCAAATGAGATAATATATGTAAAATGCTTAGCATAGTTCCTGGAACATAGTAGTGATTACTTAATCAATGTTAATTACTGTTTATTTTTCAGGAAGTAGGCCAATACATGGATTTATTAGAGTTCAAGGTAGAGAATATATTCTAGATGGGGAAACAACCTGCTGAGGGAGTCTGGTAGGAGATTAACTTTGCCAGTAAGAATAGAGGGAAGCCTAGAGGAGGTGATGTTGCAACAGGGCTTTGAAGAATGAGTAAGAGTTCTCAGGTAGGGACTGAGGAAAGGGAAGAGATTACAGGTGGAAGGAAGACTATCCACAGAGGCATGAAGTTGCAGAAGGTGTAGATATGTTTGGAAGAAGGTAGCACATTTAATAGGGTTTGTAGGACTAGGTTAGAAAAGGGGGGATTCAGATCAGCCTTTGTAGAAATTTTTTTTTTTTTGAGACAGAGTCTCACTGTATTGCCTAGTCTGGATTGCAATGGCGCAATCTTAGCTCACTGCAACCTCTATCTCCTGGGTTCAGGAGATTCTTCTGCCTCAGTCTCCTGAGTACCTGGGATTACAGGTGCCCACAACCACGCTTGGCTAATTTTTGTAATTTTAGTAGAGACAGACTTTCAACTTGTTGGTCAGGCTGATCTTGAACTCCTGACCTCAGGTGATCCACCCACTTCGGCCTCTCAAAGTGCTGAAATTACAGGTGTGAGCCACTGCACCAGGCCTGTAGGATTTTATGATTCAAATCAAGAGGGAGAAAGAAGGAACATCAATTGAGCTCCTACCACATGCATGACACTGAATTATAGTGCTTTTTTCTTTTCTTTCTTTCTTTTTTTTTTTTGAGACAGAGTCTCACTTTGTCGCCCAGGCTGGAGCACAATAGTGTGATCTCGGCTCACTGCAACCTCCGCCTCCCGGGTTCAAGTGATTCTCCTGCCTTAGCCTCCCAAGTAGCTGGGATTACAGGCACCTGCCATTAAGCCCAGCTAATTTTTTTGTATTTTTAGTAGAGATGGGGTTTCATCATGTTGGCCAGGCTGGTCTTGAACTCCTGACCTCAGGATTTGCCCGTCTTGGCCTCCCAAAGTGTTGGGATTACAGGCGTGAGCCAACACACCCAGCCATGGCACTGAATTAAATGATCAGCTTTTTTTGTTGTTGTTTGTTTTTGAGACCAGGTTGGTCTTGTTCTGTTGCTCAGACTATAGTACAGTAGAACGATCATAGCTCACTGTAACTTCGAACTTCCTTCTGAGTTCAAGTGATCCTCCTACCTCAGCCTCCAGAATAGCTGGGACTACAGGCATGCCACCACTACGCCCGGCTAATTTTATGTAAAGTTAGTGTTTTGCCATGTTGCCCAGGCTGATCTTGAACTCCTGGCCACAAATGATCCTCCTGCCTCAGTCTCCCAAAGCTCTAGGATTACAGGCATGAGCCACTGTGCCTGGCTAGCATTTTTAAAATTTAACGTGGATTGGCCGGACACAGTGGCTCATGTCTGTAATCCCAGCACTTTGGGAGGCCGAGGTGGGCAGATCACTTGAGGTCAGGAGTTCAAGACCAGCCTGGCCAACATAGTAAAACCCTATCTCTACTAAAAATGCAAAAATTAGCTGGGCATGGTGGTGGGCACCTGTAGTCCCAGCTACTTGGGAAGCTGAGGCGGGAGAATTGCTTGAACCCGGAAGCCGGAGGTTGCAGTGACGCAAGATCATACCATTGCACTCCAGCCTAGGCGACAAGAGGAAACTCTGTCTCAAAAAAAAAAAAAATTAACTTGGATTTTATCTTGCCGGTAAGAGGGAACCATAGAGATTTTTAAACTGACTGTGACATGATTGAATTTTTTTTTTTTTTTTTTTTTTGAGCCAGAGTCTTGCTCTATCACCCAGGTTGGAGTGCAGTGGAGGGATCTGGGCTCACAGCCTCCTGAGTAGCTAGGACTACAGGTGCGTGCCACCATGGCTGGCTAATTTTTGCTTTTGTTTTGTTTTGTTTTGAGATGGAGTTTCGCTCTTGTTGCCCAGGCTGGAATGCAATGGCGCGATCTCGGCTCACTGCAACCTTCACCTCCTGGGTTCAAGCAATTCTCTTGCCTCAGCCTTCCAAGTAGCAGGGATTACAGGTGCAAGCCACCATGACTAGCTAATTTTTGTATTTTTAGTAAAGATAGGGTTTTATCATATTAGTCAGGCTGGTCTCGAACTCCTGACCTCAGGTGATCTGCCCATCTCAGCTTCCTAAAGTGTTGGGATTATAGGCGTGAGCCACAGTGCCCAGCCTAATTTTTGTATTTTTAGTAGAGACGGGGTTTCACTGTGTTGGCCAGGCTGGTCTCGAACTCCTGATCTTGTGATCTGCCCGACTTGGCCTGAATATATATTTATTTATTTAATTTTTAGGATGATGTCTCTGGCAGCCAGTGGAAGAATAGGATAGAGTAAGGAGAGAATTATCAGGTGATTAAGGCAGAGGCCCAAGGGACAGAAACTGCAGCATTTAGCCAAGAGGAATTTGGCGGGACATGGAGAAAGGCCAGTGTCTGGGTTGAAGAGAATTTTTGCAGGTCAAACCGATAGTCTCAGAGGTAGATTTTATGTGTTACTGGTGGGGAGGCCAATGAGGGAAACAGAGGCCAGCTCCTGAGAAGTCAGGGCAGGGTTTGAATGAATGGAACAAAGCTATGGGACATAAAGCCCCAAAACCTGGTATATTTCTGAATATCTCTGTGACCTTGAAAATGTCATATTATGTTTGCTTTAGTTTTCTATCAGCGGATAATATGGCCTCTCCTATCTGCTACTCATGATTGTGAGAAAGAAACGAGGCAGGGAGTGTATAAGGTGTGTAAGTGCTTTTTAAGCAGTAAATCACTAAACAAGTCCTAGACCCTATGTTATCAGGGAGGAAGTTAATGGCATGGGATAGCGCAGTTACAAGAGAATATAGGTGGAGATGAGGGATATCTGTCCTGTGGTGTAGATAAACAGTCTAATCAATACACACACACTCTACAGATTAAATACAGCAATTTCCACATTGGGCTGTGTCTACCAGAGGGCAATAGGAGGTTCTCAATTCCCAGCACCAGTGACCCTATGAATTGCCCTGTAGGTGCCTCTGTCCCTCGTTGGATATGAGGTGGTATGAATGGTCTGAATCTGTAGACGTTAGACGGGTTTCAGGTATCTGGAGAACCATGTGAGTGAAAGCTTGTGCTGTTTCTGGGGCTAGAATCTAGTCTCCTTCAAACACTCAGAAGGATCTGTGACTCCCTTCAAAGGTTAAGAGTCATTGATTTTTCTCACTACAAATTAATAAGAATAGCTATCCTTGGGGAGAAGGAATGATGGGGGTAGGGAAAGATTTTCATTTAAAATTTTTTACCTTTCTGAACGGTCTGCATTTTCTAAACAGGAACATGTATTAGTTTCATTGAAAAAAAAATGTCAGGGGTTATCTGAGCAGTGAGATAATGGGTCCTTTATAGATTTTTGTCTTTATACCGGTTCGTAGTAAACAAACACAAATATTAATAACATATTTTTAAAGACCCTAAAAAAATAAAAATTAAAAACCCTGATAGTATCAGCACATACACAGAAATCACTCCATTATGCAAAGTTCATCCTCTATTATGAAAGGCAAAATGTCTACATTTCCTATGAACCACTGGCTTCAATTCAGCAAAAGTTGCATACCAAGTAGGCAAGGTGGAAACGAAAAAGGCGGAACATTTCATGTATTTCAATTCAGACGCATAAAAATGTCAAGCCCTACACGTATCAACTTTCGTATACACCGTCTTCTGCATTCGTCTGTACCGGCCAATGGGCTAGCTGGTCGGAGTTTGATGCTTGAAGTGATGGAACGGAGGACGGGGTTAAATCTACTATTTCTCCCCACGCACTCTAGTATTTACTCTATTTCCACGTCATGTTTCCGGGTGTGTGTGTCCCTGCTCACGCAGAAACTGAAGTTCAAAGCAGGCGGAGTCACTCATGTTCTTTTTGTTGTCCCCAGAACCCAATTCAGGTGTTGGGTCCCCAGAGGATCTGGAGATACCTGGGGACTGTCTAACTGGCTGATTCCCACGTGGTAAGAGGCTCTCAATCTCGCCACCACGTGGTGCCAAGGGCCGGGAAAAGGGAGAGCGGACAGGAGGGAGCTGTATCAGGGGCATTTAAAGTGCCTTGACGTCACGCACTGCCAGGAACTCAGCTGAGTTTTCAGCAGGACATTCCGGTCATCTTCCCTCCCTCCCCCCGGGCTTCTGTGCCCAAGTCCTCGGCTCTTCCCTTGCTGTGGCGGAGGGAGGAGCACCGAACTGTCGGAACAGCCAGCACAGGGGCGTATCAGTCTCCTCTTGGCTCCGCCCTTTCTCCTAGCTTCTCTCTTCATTGGTCAGTGGGCGGGGCTTTGTCGGTACCGCACACGCACTGGGACCTCTGGGTGGCCGAGCGAAATGGCCGTTCATGAATTATGCATGACGGCGTGCCTCGGCCAGGCTGGGGCTGGGCGGGGATTGGCTGAAGGGGCTGTAATTCAGCGGTTTCCGGAGCTGCGGCGGCGTAGACCGGGAGGGGGAGCCGGGGGTTCCGACGTAGCAGCGGAGGGAACAAGCCCCAACCGGATCCTGGACAGGCACCCCGGCTCGGCGCTGTCTCTCCCCCTCGGCTCGGATAAGCCCTCCGGCCTGAGGGAGCCCCGTCGCCCGCCCCCGGCGCACGCGCAGCCCCGGCCTCTCGGCCTCTGCTGGAGAAACAGGTGAAGGGGGTGCAGGGTGGGGCCGTCGGGGAGGCCTGGGGACCTGGGGGCGCCGCCGCGATTGGGGGCCTCTGGGACCTTGGGGATTTTGTGATGGACGCTGCAGTGGGGCGGGGGGAGAGATGAGGAGACGCGGAGGGTCGCCCTGAGGGAAGACTCTTCGGGATGACAGGAGCGGGCCTCGGAAGGGACTCGGGGCGCTGGAGGGAAGTTTCGTTCTTCGGAGAAACAGTGAGAACGCGCCCGAGGGGGCACCGTGGGGCGAGGGCGCACTCGGCTGCGGCGGCAGGAGTGAGGGACAGTCCCCCGATTTCCTGCTCCCTGGGGCCCTGGGGACGTTCCGGCCGCCGGAGCGACTGTCACGCCGGCGGGGATCACCGGCACGGGTGGGGGTCGGAAAGCGCCTCCTCCCCGCCTGGCCGGCGGCTCCCTCTGAGCCACTTCCTCCGCTTGCCCTGTTCCCGCTCCTTCAGGAGCCAGCTGTGCCCTTCTGGAGGCAGGAATAGGTGTGTCTGTCCCCTGCAGCCTCACGGGCTGGCTGGTCGCGGGTAGGCTTTATTGCATAAGAATCAAGTTTCCTGTAGGGAAATTGACAGACCGGTACTCTTTCTAAATTCCCTCCCATCTTTTTCTAGGTTAAACTATGCTCCCCTCACGCCCCCGCCATGTAAAAAAGAGGGGAAAAAAAGACAAAATCCCCGTCAACCCGTCAAGCCAGCTCTAGAGACAGAAATAAATCTCTTGGCAATGTTCTTTTCCAAATACCTGGTAAAGTCGGCCAGAAGATAAATAATTGAGCCATTGCGTTTACTGGATTGTGGTGTTGCTTAATTGCATAGGACGGAATGAACCAATCGAGAGTGGGAGTTCTGTGTCTCAGAGCCAAGATCTTGGGTAAATGCAGAGGAGAGGGAAACAAAGACAGGCTGGCCTTGACAAAACCATGTGTGCTAAGTTTACCTGCATTTAGGGGGGTGTGGTTGCACTGAAGTTAACAAGATTCAAACCGTCGCCCAAGTTGGTATTTCCATGTTTGATACACATCACTCTGTGCCATATCAGGTCGTTGTAAGTGTGGTGACAAAATCAGTGGTTAGTCATTGTTTTTTGTTAAAAATGTGTATAGTGTGTACCTGCTGGTCTTACTGTATGTGCAACTAAAGGTTTACGTAGTCTGTGCATGGGTTGTAAATTTTTGGCTGGCTGTGCTGATAAAGCATTGGGCTTGAATAAAGCAAAGCAGAAAATCATCTCAATCTTTTATATGTGGATTTAGACTGTGTTATGACTTGATTCAGCCAGTTTTCTATTTTATTTTATATTAAATATGTCTGTGTTCTCTGAGTCAGCACATTTATTTCCTTATTACATGTTCCAGACGGGAGTGCTAGCCCAGTTTTTGTTCAGTTTGCACATTGGGATGGGGAAACAAGTCTGGAATTTAAAAAAAAAATGTTTTAGAGGTTGGAGCCTTGATTTTAGTCTCTGTATTAGCACATCCATCACAAAGAACCATTAGTAAATTCATGAATCTTTTGTTTTTTATGTAGTTCATTTGGGAAGAATAATCACTTAAAAATATCCACAGTGCCAGGCATGGTGGTGCACATCTCTGATCCCAGTTACTTGAAAGCTGAGGCCGGAGGATTCCTTGAGTCCAGGAGTTGAGTCTGGTCTGGGCAACATGGTGAGAGGCCAGGAATTGGGTCTAGAGTCTAGTCTAGGCAACATAATGAGAACCCGTCTCTAAGAAAGAAAGGAAAGGAAAGGAGGAAGAAAGGAAAGAAAAAGAAATACCCACAGCACAGTTATGAATTGACCCACAAAGGACTTGTGAGGTAGGTAGTTCACATAACAATTACTCTAATATTGTAGATAAGAAAATTGAGGCCAAAGGATCGAGACACTTGCCCAAGGCGGCAGAGTGCCATAGTGGTGGAATTTGTGCCGCCTTCTGTATATTTTGTGAAAAGTATCAGTGAAATTCTTTTTTTTTTTTTTTTTTTTGAGACAGTCTTGCTCTGTCGCCCAGGCTGGAGTGCAGTGGCGCAATCTTGGCTCACTGTAACCTCTGCCTCCTGGGTTCAAGTGATTCTCCTGCCTCAGCCTCCCAAGTAGCTGGGACTACAGGTGCGCACCACCACGCCCGGCTAATTTTTGTATTTTTAGTAGAGACCAGGGTTTTACCATATTGGCTAGGCTGGTCTTAAACTCCTGACCTCGTGAGCCGCCCGCCTCTGTCTCCCGAAGTGCTAGGATTACAGGTGTGAGCCACCGNGTGCGCACCACCACGCCCGGCTAATTTTTGTATTTTTAGTAGAGACCAGGGTTTTACCATATTGGCTAGGCTGGTCTTAAACTCCTGACCTCGTGAGCCGCCCGCCTCTGTCTCCCGAAGTGCTAGGATTACAGGTGTGAGCCACCGCACCCAGTATCAGTGAAATTCTAACATATATCTGAACAGTAAAATACCACCAACAGGCCGAAAGACTTTATGGGAGGTAAATATTCAATAAACAGGTGAAAAAAGAAATACAAATGGAGCTTGCTTAGATTATTTTTCTACCTAATTGCTATGTCTAACTTGAGAAGTGAGGAACTGTTTTTGGTCAGCATAATTTACCATCAGAATTCAGCTATTTACTAATGAAAAGAAATACTAATCGCGGTTTATTTTAGATTAAGGACAGTCATGACCTAAATGTCATTTAAACCAGAGTGCATTGTGGCTTGATCAGTGGTCATTTCTGTCTCTAGAAAGTTGCTTTAACCACCCTGCCTCTACGTGTCTCTTGACATTCAGATGTGAGATGGCGTAGAGGTGGTGACCAACTTTTCAGACACCTTTTTAGCTTATGGTTTTCTTAGGTGATGTGCAAATCAATAAATATATACTTTTTTTTTTTTTTTTGAGTTGGAGTTGCACTCTGTCACCCAGGCTGGAGTGCAGTGGTGTGATCTTGGCTCGCTGTAACCTCCTTCTCCCAGGTTCAAGTGATTCTTGCACCTCAGCCTCCTGAATAGCTGGGATTACAGGTGCCCGCCACTACGCCCAGCTAGCTTACTTTTTGTATTTTTAATAGAGGTGGGGTTTCACTATGTTGACTAGGCTGGTCTCAAACTTCCGACCTCAAGAGATCTGCCCACCTCAGCCTCCCAAAGTGCTGGGATTACAGGCATGAGCCACCTTGCCTGGCCAACAAATATATACCTTTTGCAATGTTGTCAGAGTTGCTATGAAGAATAAGTTGTATCTTGTTCACAGAAATTTCAATCTACTCGGGGAGTTGATAAATGTTTTAACCATCCAGTGTAGCATCTTGTAAGCAAAGAGATGGTGAGACTTTACTCTTGCGCTAACAAGGTAGCTGTTCTACATAAAAGAATATACAGTACAGATGTAGAACATTTCTGTTATCATAGCATGTTCTATTGGACAGTGCTACTGCTGAATGCTGCAGGTCTTCAGAGAAAGGAGAGGTTATGAGGCCTGGAGTTGTCTAGAAAGTCTTTTTGCCAAAGGAGTGATTTCAACTGGGTCCCAAATAATGGGTGGAATTTGATAGGTGTAAATAATTTGTGGTGGTTTATGCCTGTAATCCCAGCACTTTGGGAGGCTGAGGCAGGAGGATTGCTTGAGCCCAGGAGTTTGAGACCAGCTTGGGCAACATGGTGAAACCTCCTCTCCACTAAAAATTAAAAAAATAAGCCAGGCCTGGTGGCATGGGCCTGTGGTCCCAGCTACTGGTGAGACTAAGGTGGGAGGATCACCCGAGCCCGGGGGGTTGAGGCTGCAGTGAGCTGTGATCCCACTGCCACACTCTAGCCTGGGCTACAGAGTAAGACCCTAGCTCCAAAAAAAAAAAAAAAAAAAAAAAAAAAAAAAGATTCCTGGTAGCCCAGTAGACTAGGAGGGTAAGTAGGGGAGAAGTGATTACTTATAAAAGACATTGAATACAAGACCAAGGAATTTCAGTTCTGTTCTTTTGTAGGGGAAGCTTTTAAAACTTTGGAGGCAAAGCACTGATCTTTAATCATAGAGTGCCTACTATGTGTCAGGCACAGACCTGATTGCCTGATGCTAGTTAATTTGTACAAAGTAAATCAGTGCATATGCCCTCTGCCCTAGGGAAGTTATTAACTGGAGTCCGACATTGTACAAAGGTAAGTGTCCTGATTAATTTGATTTGGTACTTTGGGTGAAAAAAGCATAGTGTGCTTAAGTGCAGAAGTGTTTTTTGAGGATTTTTGATTGTAGCTGGGATTACAGGCCCACGCCACCAGGCCTGGCTTAGTTTTTAAATTTTTAGTGGAGAGGGGGTTTCACCATGTTGCCCAAGCTGGTCTCAAACTCCTGAACTCAAGCAATCCTCAGCCTCCCAAAGTGCTGGGATTACAGGCATAAGCCACTCATATTTTATGTATTTTGCATTTAAAAATTTCACCATAACTTTTGGGTCATTTATAAAAACCACTGAAGGCCGGGCGCGGTGGCTCAAGCCTGTAATCCCAGCACTTTGGGAGGCCGAGACGGGCGGATCACAAGGTCAGGAGATCGAGACCATCCTGGCTAACACGGTGAAACCCCGTCTCTACTAAAAAATACAAAAAACTAGCCGGGCGCAGTGGCGGGCGCCTGTAGTCCCAGCTACTCGGAGGCTGAGGCAGGAGAATGGCGTGAACCCGGGAGGCGGAGCTTGCAGTGAGCTGAGATCCGGCCACTGCACTCCAGCCTGGGCGGCAGAGCGAGACTCCATCTCAAAAAAATAAATAAAGGTGTCTTATAGGTAGGTCAGAGCAGGGAAGTTTGTAGAAATAAGCTTGGTGCTTTATGGGAATGATAAACATTTCTTGAGTGTGTGTTTTCCCAGAGTTTTTCATTGAAGCTTATCCCATTAACAGGTCTTGATTTAGCCCAGTCACTGGTATAAGATGGCCTTTGGAGAAAGGCACCTGGTTTCAGTTTACACAGTAGAAGGAATCCACCAGCCTTGGAAGATGTGCCAACCTGCTGACTTTCTTATTAACCTCAGACTCTCCAGGAAGTATTCACACTGACTTAGAAATTCCTTCAAATCAGATTTGGACAGATTTGATGATATCTAGGGAAATATTTAAGCAAAAACCTTTGGCCAATTCTTTTTTCTTGCCTTTTGGAGAAACCAGGTTTTGTGTTTCCTCCCCTTTTCCCTTCTGCTTCCCTCGCCTTCACCTCTCCAAGACCTCCTTCCTTCCAAAGCTCTTGTCAGTGGTGGGCTTATCTGTGACACCTTATCTGATGGTGTTCTTTGGGAGTTCACCCCCAACTCATCTCTTCCTGTCTGTATCACTTGTGGCATCCTTGACACTGCCTAGTGTCATCCTGCACATGTCTTATCTCCACTGTGGGTTGGTCATCCCCTTGAGAATTGATTCACAGGCTTGGGTGGATCTATTACAGGTGTAGAAAAGCAAGCTAATGTTTGCTTCAAGTGTTTACCTAATGTTAACTTTTTTCTAAATTTTATTTAACTTCTCCTCCTCCTTTGCTGTTGGCTAGGGTCAATCCATTTCAGAGGAAAAAAAAATTAATCAAATGCTTTTTTTCTGTTTAGCTTCAAAACCTTGGAATTAATCCAGCCAACATTGGGTTCAGCACACTGACCATGGAATCTGACAAGTTCATATGTATCCGAGAGAAAGCTGGTGAGCAGGCACAGGTCACGATCATTGACATGAGTGACCCAATGGCTCCGATCCGACGGCCTATCTCTGCAGAGAGTGCCATCATGAATCCGGCCTCTAAGGTGATAGCTCTGAAAGGTAAACCTGATGGGATTGTTAGAAAGGAATCTTATCTCACTTTTACTGCTGTGTTACCTTAAATATTGAACAAGTGTCACTAAGCTCATGGCAAAGTGTCATCAATAGTATTCAACTTAATTCCAAAAGTTTTAGCAAAAGTTATATTTAGTGTGCCCTACTAAGAGGCCCCTGAGC
>NC_037684.1:30316787-30406956 GCF_003255815.1 Theropithecus gelada | reverse complement strand
AAAAAAAAAAAACAAAAAAAAAAACAGCCTTGTGTGTTTAGGGAGCTATAAGTAGAAGTTCTTAATTTAGGAGAACCAAACCAAGGGGGAAAGGAGGCCAAGGAACCACAGTTCTTACCCCTTTTCTGTTAATAATTGGGTTTAAATGTCATTAAGTTATTTTGTCCTTTTTAGAAAAGTAATAACATGCTATCATAAAAAAATAAAGACTTGAAGAAATATAAAATGTGTGTTTTACATGTATCCTGTTAATTGGCTTGGTTTTATTCTCCAGATTTTTTGCAGCCCTTTCTGTTTACCAGGTTATCTTGGACATATCTATTCCAAATTCCTTTTAACAGCCCAGCAAAAGAATATTAAGGAAGGTAAATCTGCCCCTACAAGACAATAATGTTTGGATGATCCGGCTTTCCTTCCTGCTACCCCCAGCCTTGAGAATAAATGACCTTGCTCATCACTGACCTTTTACCTGACCTTCGAATTTTTAACTGCATCAGCCAAAGAACTTATATTTTTAGTCTTCCTAAGGTGATTGCTATTGTAGTTTTGAAACACTTGGTTGTTATGTTTGAGGGTTTCATGGTCCAGAATTACCTTAGCAGTTAAAAGAGTAGACCATCAGGTCAGACCTCTTGGGCTTTAATCCCAGCTCTGCCTTCTCTTAGACCTTGGGCCTGTTGCTTTCACTTCTCTGGGTTTCAGTTTCTCTATCCACAATTGTGGAAAGGAGGTTCACTTGTAGAGTACTTGAGAGGATGAAGCAAGATGATGCATATCAAGTACTTTGCATAGTGCCGGGCAGATAGGTAACGTTCAAGTGCTAATAGTTACTATTATTACTATTTATTTTTTGAGACAGGATGTCACTCTGTCATCTCGGCTGGAGTGCAGTGGCGAGATCACAGCTCATTGCAGCCTTGACCTCCCAAGCTCAAGTGATCTTCCTGCCTCAGCCTCCGGGGTAGCTGGGGATACAGGCGTGTGCTACCACCCTCAGCTAATTTTTAAATTTTTATTTATTTATTTTTTTTGAGACAGAGTCTCGCTCTGTCGCCCAGGCTGGAGTGCAGTGGCGTGATCTCGCTCACTGCAAGCCCTGCCTCTCGGGTTCATGCCATTCTCCTGCTTCAGCCTCCCGAGTAGCTGGGACTACAGGCACCCACCACCATGCTTGGCTAATTTTTTTTGTATTTTTAGTAGATATGGGTTTCACCGTGTTAGCCAGGATGGTCTCTATCTCCTGACCTGCCTCCGCCTCCCAAAGTGCTGGGATTACAGGCGTGAGCCACCACGCCCAGCCTAATTTTTTAATTTTTTTGAGTCGGGATCTCGTCATGTTGCCCAGGCTGAATTACTCTTATTAAAAACTATAATATCAGTCCGGGTGCAGTGGCTCATGCCTGTAATCCCAGCACTTTGGGAGGCTGAGGCGGGTGGATCACCTTATATCAGGAGCTCAAGACCAGCCTGCCCAACAGAGTGAGACACCGTCTCTACTAAGAAATATAAAAATTAGCCAGTTATGGTGGTGGGCACCTGTAATCCCAGCTACTCGGGAGGCTGAGGTAGGATAATCGCTTGAACCCGGGAGGCAGAGGTTGCAGTGAACCGAGATCATGCTACTGCACTCCAGCCTGGGTAACAGAGTGAGACTCTGTCTCAAAACAAAAAACAAAAAGCATAATTAGGGTGGTAATGCTGATACATAGGGGCAGGTGGAATAAAACATAATTAGGAGACTGGGCACAGTGGCTCATGCCTGTAATTCCAGCTCTTTGGGAGGCCGAGGTGGGTGGATCACCTGAGGTCAGGAGTTCAAGACCAGCCTGCCCAACATAGTGAGACCCCGTCTCTACTAAAAAATATAAAATTTAGTCGGTTGTGGTGGCAGACGCCTGTAGTCCCAGTCACTCGGGAGGCTGAGACAGGAGAATCACTTTTGAACCCAGCAGATGGGGGTTGCAGTGAGCTGAGATCACACCACTGCACTCCAACCTGGGCGACACAGCGAGATTCCGTGTCAAAAACAGAAAACGAAAAACAAAAAACTGTCATATCAAAAACTAAAATAAAATTGTAATATCTGTTAGATATAACCAAGTCAGGCAAATTATGATCCATGGCAGCCACTAATGACCCAAAGGAGAGAAAGAATAATTGGCAGATTATTAACCTAATGGGAAAAAAACTGAATGAATAGAGATGGTGGATTTACATTCTGTTAGAGGAAATTGAGGCTGTCATATAAAAGGAATAGGTAAGGCAAAGTGTTTCCTGTTTACACAAATGCCCTTTGGATAAATCTCTGTATCGTCCATAGTCCATGATTACCTCTCACTTATTTTAAGTAATATTTAAAACATTAAAAATGGATTACCACCCAAGGAATTGCTCCTGCACAGAAAGTGCAGGTAGTATTGAAGATATGAGGGGAAGAGGAATGATTAGAGTTGGCTGTGTCTCAGGAAGAAGCCAACAGGAGGAACCTTATTTTGAGTCAGGTAAGGAAGGTAGGAGTGAGGAGGCATCCCAAGTGGCCGGATATGAAGCTGGGAGCTGATTGCTGCACATTACTCAGCTGAATTAAATGTGCCCTCACATCTGTGTGTATGTATACATGCAAATGTACGTGTGTATGATGTAGTTGGAGGGGTAGACCTTTATATTCCTGTCCTGTAACTTTCCTTTGCAAACTAATCTATATTCAGAATAGTGTTGCAGTTAAGAACCACCCAGCTTGTCCATGAAACAGGTTCCTCACCCTATCTCCCCAGTTTTAGAGAAGGCAGGAAAGAAAAGGCAGTGCTTTTCTTTTGTCCTGGCTGTATGCGGCGGGGCAGGAAGAAGCCAGCAGAGCTTGAAAGAGAAAGTAAACCTTCTGGGAAATAAAGGGCTTGGCTTCCCTACTGTGGAGGAGGAGTGCAAATTATTAGGGGGATGTTTGGGTAGTTTTTGTAGAAGCCATTTCTGAAAACTGATTTGGATTAGCGAAGGTAAACCCAATTTAGGAAAACCCTGCCCAATCTGGTGTCAGCCACCTGTTTCCCGCTTTGTTTGACTGATGTGATTAGTTTGTGGTATTCTGACCTCTCATTCTTATTATGAGAGTTGGAAGATTTGAGTGTGAACTTGAGCACCTGCTTCAGTGAAAGCTTCCTAAAATGCATGTTTTTCACATTTTTTTCTCATCTTCATTTTGTTTTGCTTTTTAGCAAACACTTTTTCTGAGAGAATCTAAAAGCATTAGACTTTTCTTGTTTTCCCCTTCTCCTCCCACAGTGTAATCTTGCAAACCCAGTGTTAGCTGTGTAATTGTCTCTCCCATGAACCAAACAAAGTGCAATGTCGCATTGAGTTAGGATTAAAATAGTCGGCCTTTGAATTTTTTTCTACTTGTGATTTAGACATAATAAAATTTCATCTCAGACTGACTTTCTTTGACAAATCAGTTTTGCATTTGGGCCTCTTTTCATCAGTATATTTAGGGAAAGCACATTTATTGAAACATTAACCAAAATAAAACATAATTAGGAGGCTGGGAGTGATGGCTCATGCCTGTAATCCCAGCACTTTGGGAGGCCAAGGCAGGCGGATCACGAGGTCAGGAGATGGAGACCATCCTGGCTAACACAGTGAAACCCCGTCTCTACTAAAAATACAAGAAATTAGCTGGGCGTGGTGGCAGGCACCTGTAGTCCCAGCTACTCGGGAGGCCAAGGCAGGAGAATGGTGTGAACCCAGGAGGCGGAGCTTGGCAGTGAGCTGAAATCGCGCTATTGCACTCCAGCGTGGGCTACAGAGCAAGACTCCATCTCAAAAAAAAAAAAAAAAAAATTCCTGTTTCTGTAGAAATATCCCAGGTCAGCAGTGCCCCATAGATTCCGTGGATGGTTACCCTAAGTTTTCCAATGGGAGTACATACCTCTATACCCAGTGAGAATATTTTCTGAGTAATGGGAATGAGACTGGAGACGGAGGGTAGAGAAGATCCATACAGTCTTTGGGTTAAACTTTTTCCCCTTTGCCTAGGAAAGATTAATGCTAATCTTAGCCACAGATTTGTAGTAAGAATGTATCAGTTTTGTCATTCAGTTCTAGACTCCAGTTTTGTTTATTGTAATACCAGTATTTTAGAGTACATTTTCAAATGAATCAGTACAAAAGATGTGTAGTAAGTGGAAAATTAGTCTGCACCTTATCCTTGGAACTCTTTCCCAGGGGCAGCTAGTTACCTACTATTTATTTTTCCTGAGTTACTTCGTGTGTATGCATGCAAACATGTTATTCTCTGGGTATTTTCTTCCTTCCATAGATAGCAGCAAATACACCAAACTGTATTTTGCTTTTTGTCACTTTATCTTAGAGAATACTTAATGCGAATACATGTATATATACCTCATGTTTAAAAAGTCTACATAATAAAATTAGCCAGGCGTGGTAGTGTGTGCCTGTGATCCCAGCTACTCAGGAGGCTGAGGTGGAAGAATCACTTGAACCCTGGAGGCGGAGGTTGCGTTGAGCTGAGATCATACCGCTGTACTCCAGCCTGGGCGACAGAGCAAGATTCTGTCTAAAAAAAAAAACACCCAAAAAACTACATAGTAGTATTCTAGGCTATGGGTATCATAAATTTGATTTCCTAATGATAGGCATAGATGATTTGCCTGGGTGGCAAATTAGAGTTGGCTGTGTCTCAGGAAGAAGCTAACAGGAACCTTATTTTAAGTCAGGTTCCAAAGACAGAAACATTGTTGCAATGAATATTCTGACATTTGTTTTTGCGCTTATATGAATAAATCTGTACACGTATATTTTTAATGTTTTAATCATAATGTGTATACTATTTGGAAATGTGGCTTTTTAGTTAACAGAGTGCATGTTTTACCCCATTGCACTTAAATAGTAACCTGGGGACAATTAAATGAATCTGTCACTTGGACAGGCAGGAATTGTACCCCCCACAAATCCAGAAACCCCCCCATTTTTTTTTTTTTTTGAGACAGAGTCTCACTGCAAGCTCGGCCTCCTGAGTTCATGCCATTCTCCTGCCTCAGCCTCCCGAGTAGCTGGGACTACAGGCGCCCATCACAACGCTCGGCTAATTTGTTGTATTTTTAGTAGAGGCGGGGATGGTCTCCACCTCCTGACCTTGTGATCCGCCCAACTTGGCCTCCCAAAGTGCTGGAATTACAGGTGTGAGCGAGCCACCGCGCCCGGCCGGTTTTTTTTTTTTTTTTTGAGATGGAGTCTTGCTCTGTTGCCAGGTTGGAGTGCAACGGCGTGATCTCCACTCACTACAACTACCGCCTCCCGTTTCAAGTGATTCTCCTGCCTCAACCTCCCGAGTAGCTGGGACTACAGATGTGTGCCACCACGCACAGCTAATTTTTGTATTTTTGGTAGAGATGGGGTTTCACCATGTTGGCCAGGGTGGTCTCGATCTCTTGACCTCGTGATCCACCCACCTCGGCCTCCCAAAGTGCTGGGATTATAGGTGTGAGCCACCGTGCCCAGCCAAATCCCCAATTTTTTTAAAGCTCACCTTATTGATATGAACCCCCTTTCCCAAGGACAGCTGGTTACCTATTATTTATTTTTTCAGAGTTGCTTTGTATGTGTACATGCAAACATAGATGCATATACCTTTAATGCCAGGACCAGGCCCATGAATCTCAATTACTGCATTACCAAGACACAAAAAACTTTTGCTAAATTCCATTGCTCCTTTGGCAAGTGGAGGAGGGATATTTGTTTTTTGATATTGTTCTCATGGATGGGTTGCTTATTGGTGCTTCTATTTGAGTTGTCTATAGCAACAGTGTTTCCTCCCACCCTCCCTCCCTCTCTCTCCCTTCCTTCCTTCCTTTGATATGGAGTCTTGCCATATTGGCCAGGCTGGTATCAAATACCAGGCCTCATGCAATCTTCCCTCCTTGGCCTCCTTGCTGGGATTACAGGGGTGAGCCACTCGGCCCAGCCTATAGCAGCAATTTTCAGTGTAGTCCGTAGACTCCTGGGGGTCCTAGATCAAAACTTTTTTCATAATATAGTTATTTGTGTTTTTGACTGCTGCCAGTAAATCAAATAACACTGATTTCACTTAGGATTGTCCATGATGAAACAGTAAACAATGTTAATTTCATGATTCTCCACCCTCGAGGACTCTCTGATATTCTGTAATGAGAAGTATCACAGTGGTAAGGAAAAGCGTGTGTGAACTAAGTTGTGATGTCATATTGGATGCTTTTTCCATGAAACACCATTCTTTCTTGAAAGAATGAGACTGGGCGTGGTGGCTCACGCCTGTAATCCCAGCATTTTGGGAGGCTGAGGCAGGCGGATCACCAGGTCAGGAGTTCAAGACCAGCCTGGCCAACATGGTGAAACCCCATCTCTACTAAAATACAAAAATTAGCCGGGTGTGGCGGCTAGTCCCTGTAATCTCAGCTACTCAGGAGACTGAGGCAGGGGAATTGCTGGAACCTGGGAGGTGGAGGTTGCAGTGAGCCAAGATCATGCTACTGCACTCCAGCCTAGGCGACAGAGTGAGACTCTGTCTCAGAAAAAAAGAAAGAATGACTGATAAAACAACTGAGATATTGGCAGATATTTTCTCAAAAATGAAAGAAGGGAAGTTGTCTGTTCAGGGAAAGCAACTGACAGTATTTGTTACCAATGATAAAATTTGAGCTTTAGAGTAAAAATCAGAATTTGAGAAAACTTGTATCCACCTCTGTGAGTCTGACAGTTTTATTATATTAATGAATATAGTTTTTGATGTTGACAAATATAGTGTATAATGAAATACACCAACATTTGGAAGGTCTGCATATCTCTGAAACAGTGTTTTCCACATGACTGGTGCATGATGTTACAGAATCATGCATGTAATCCAGCACTTTGGGAGGCTGAAGCGGGCCGAGTGCTTGAGCCCAGGAGTTTGATACCAACCTGGGCGACATGGCGAAACCCCATCTCTACAAAAAACACAAAAAATTAGCCGGGTGTGGTGGTGCTCACCTGTAGTCCCAGCTACCTAGGAGGCTAGGTAGGAGGATCACCTGAGCCTGGGAAGTTGAGGCTGCAGTGAGCCAAAATCATGCTGCTGCACTCCAGCCTTGGTGACAGAGTGAGATTCTGTCTCAAAAAAAAAAAAAAAAAAAAAAGATTCCTTCATTTTTCAACTAGTGTATCTATGTGAAGTCAAATTTTCCTCATGTATTCAACCAAAGCAACATATTACAACAGATTGAATGCAAAAACAGTTACGAGAATCCAGCTGTCTTCTATTAAGCCAGACATTTGAGAGATTTCCTAAACTTTGAACAGTGCTACTCTTTCCACTAACTGTTTTTTGTTTTGAAAAAGAGTTACTTTTTCTTTTGAAGACAGAATCTCTCTGTCGCCCATGCTGGAGTTCAGTATTGCGATCTCAACTCCCTGCAACCTCTGCCTCCCAGGTTCAAGTGATTCTCCTGCCTCAGCCTCCTGAGTATGAAAAATTAACCTTTCTTCTTCTTTTTTTCTTTTTTTTTTTTTGAGACGGAGTCTCGCTCTGTTGCCCAGGCTGGAGTGCAGTGGCGCGATCTCAGGGCATCCTCCACCTCCCGGGTTCAAGTGAGTCTCCTGCCTCAGCCTCCTAAGTAACAGGGATTACAGGTGTGAGCCACCGTGCCCGGCCAAAAATAGTTACCTTTCATAAAAATGTTATTTATGTTAGTATGCAGTAAGTTTATATTTTTAATGAATTGATAAATATTTTTAAAATTTCTCATTTTTGGCCAGGCACTGTGGCTCACACCGGTAATCCCAGCCCTTTGAGAGGCTGAGGCAGGAGGATCGCTTGAGGCCAGGAGTTCAAGACCAGCCTCAGCAATAGAAGGAGACCCCATCTCTATAAAAAATACAAAAGTTAGCCGGTTATGGTGGCGTGTGCTTATAGTCCCAGCTACTCGGGAGGCTGAAGATTGTTTTGAGCCTGGGAGGTTGAGGCTGCAGTGAGCTGTGATGATGCCACTGCACTCCAGCCTGGGTCACAAGAGTGTGACCCTATCTCAAAACAAACAAACAGAAAACCCCTCAATTTTAATGTCTAATACATATAATTTCTAATAGATAACTTGTAATAGATGTAACCTTTGTAAACAAAAGCTTTTTGGAGTCCTCAGTATTTAAAGGTGTAAAGGGGTCCTGAGGCCAGAGGCAGTGGCCCCTGCCTGGAATCTCAGCACTTTGGGAGGTTGAGGACCACTTGAAGGCAGGAGTTTCAGACCAGCCTGGACCACATAGACCCCATTTCTCTTTTAAAAAAAAAAATTAAAAAAGTTTTTCATTTTTTTATATTTTGTTTTATAAAACAATATTTTTATTTTTTATTATTTCTTTTTTTTTTTTTCAAGACGGAGTCTTGCTCTGTCTCCTAGGCTGGAGTGCAGTGGCGCGATCTTGGCTCACTGCAACCTCTGCCTCCCAGGTTCAAGCAATTCTCCTGCCTCAGCCTCCCGAGTAGCTGGGATTACAGGCGCCCGCCACCACACCTGGATAATTTTGCATTTTTAATAGAGACATGGTTTTACCATGTTGGCCAGGCTGGTCTTGAACTCCTGACCTCGTGATCTGCCTGCCTCGGCCTCCCAAAGTGCTGGGATTACAGGCGTGAGCCATTGCGCCCAGCTCTATTATTTCTTTTCTTTTCTTTTTTTTTTTTGAGGTGGAGTTTCATTCTTGTTGCCTGGGCTGGAGTGCAATGGCGCGATCTCGGCTCACCATAACCTCTGCCTCCCTAATTCAAGCGATTTTCTTGCTTCAGCCTCCTGAGTAGCTGGGATTACAGGCATGCACCACCACACCAGTCTAGTTTTGTATTTTTAGTAGAGATGGGGGTTTCTCCATGTTGGTCAGGCTGGTCTCAAACTCCCAACCTCAGGTGATCCACCTGCCTCGGCCTCCCAAAGTGCTGGGATTACAGGTGTGAACCACCTCGCCCGGCCTGCTTATTATTTCTTTTGAACTTAAAAAATAATAATTAAAGGGACCCTGAGAGCAAAGAGTTTGAGAAAGGTTGATCTAAAGGTTTTAACATAAGAATCCCTGAGTTATTTGCTTAAAAAGAAGAAAGAATCTATGGATCTTCTGCCCAAGAGAGTCTGATTTAGTTTATCTGGGGTCATCCTCACAGGCATAGCAGATATTCTGATTCAGATGGTCCTTGGTCCTTAGTTTGAGAAACATGGCTTTACAAGGACCATAGAATATAAAGTCTTCTTTGGATTAGTGGGGTCATGTCCACAGGGTTTAGAAAATGTTTTTGTAGGCTGGGCATGGTGGCTCACGCCTGTAATCCCAGCACTTTGGGAGGCCAAGGCGGGCGGATCACTAGGTCAGGAGTTCAAGACCAGCCTGGCCAATATGGTGAAACCCTGTCTCTACTAAAAATACAAAAATTAGCTGTGCGTGGTGGCCCATGCCTGTAATCCCAGCACTTGGGAGGCTGAAGCAGCAGAATCACTTGAACCCAGGAAGCAGAGGCTGCAGTGAGCCGAGATTGTGTCACGGCTCTCTCCAGCCTGCGTGACAGAGTGAGACTCAGTCTCAAAAAAAAAAAAAAAAGAAAATGTTTTTGTTTTAGAGATAAAGGTAAGTGGAAGAGTAGTCATGTAGTGAATAAGGGAAAATGCTTTAGAGATTTCTTTTTATTCTGTTTGCTCTTCTTGGTATGCATGTACCTGAATATTAAGGATATTTTATGACTAAAGAGTCATGACATTACCAGATTAATGTTGAGTTTTGTTTTAAGGTACTTTCTGACTGCTTGGGTTAATTTCTACAGACGATTCTGGTAAAAAATAGCCTTTAAATTTTATAAGTGTTGATTTATTTCAGATGTCTTAATAAAATTAACTTCCAGTTATTACATGTAACGTATATAAACTCTCATTTTCCTTTATTCTCGTAATTGTTTGCATAACAAATTCTAAGGGAAATTTGCTTGGCAGAGATCACATAGCAGAGATGAGATTTAAAAACAGGTAATTTGGCTGCTAGCCTGTGAGTTTGAAGACTCCAAGTTTGTATCCATGTGTAGTCACTTGACATTTCTGTCCTTATCTGTAAATGGGAATAACACCTACTTGATAGGGTTGTTACATTATCTTGGCCACCTAAAGGTTCTCTTTGGCTGAATGATTGACTGGAAAACGTAATGTGAATTCATGCTTCAGACTAGGTTCTTTTTTTTTTTTTTCTTTTTTTTTTTTGAGATGGAGTTTCACTTTTACTGCCCAGACTGGAGTGCAGTGGCACTGCAACCTCTGCCTCCCAGGTTCAAGCGATTCTCCTGCCTCAGCCTCCTGAGTAGCTGGGATTACAGGCATGCACCACCATGCCTGGCTAATTTTTTTGTATTTTTAGTAGAGATGGGGTTTCGTTGTGTTGGTCAGGCTGGTTTCAAACTCCTGACCTCAGGTGATCCGCCCGCCTCAGCCTCCCAAAGTGCTGGGATTACAGGCGTGAGCCACCATGCCTGGCCCAGACTAGGTTCTATATGGGTGTGCTTTTTAGAATTTAGATCGTGATCTATCCCCAACACAAACTGGATAGTGTTTCTTTCTAAATTCTCTCTAAGTATGTATTCTCTTTTTTTCCTAGGCACTGCCACCACTTCACTTACATTGTGGGATTATAATTTTCATGAGTAGTGGAATTTTCTTAACCTTCTCTTGTGTGGGAGCTAATGGACGAAATGAGGTATTCTCTGAAGAGTGGTTACATCATGCAAAACTATGATGTGTAATGAGGTCGCTTAGTTTTCTAAGTATATTGTACATTTTGATAAGATTTTCATAGAAAAGCTTGTCTCCTTGGGGAGATCACTCATCTTCCATCTTGACTATTATTTAAACTTTATGGGTCAGATTTATCTTTTTAAAAACTGAACCATAAAGCTCAATTAATATATTTTAAAAATTAATAGACTTTATTATTTTTATTTTATTTTATTTTTGAGATGGAGTCTAGCTCCGTCACCCAGGCTGAGTGCAGTGGTGTGATCTTGGCTCACTGCAACCTCCACCTCCTGTGTTCAAGTGATTCTCCTGCCTCAGCCTCCCAAGTAGCTGGGATTACAGGCACCTGCCACAACGCCTGGCTAGTTTTTGTAGTTTTAGTAGACATGGGGTTTTATGTTAGCCAGGCTGGTCTCGAACTCTTGACCTCAAGTGATCCGCCCACCACTCCCAAAGTGCTGTGATTATAGGCATGAGCCACCGCTCCCAGCCTAGACTTTATATTTTAGAGCAGTGTTAGTTTTATAGAAAAATTATGTGGAAAGTACAGAGAGTTTCCATATACCCCTTACTCTCTCCCACAACTTCTGTTATTAACATCTTACATTAGTGTAGTACATCCCTTACAACTGATGAGCCAACTTGATACATTATTATTAACCAAATTCCTGAGTTTATTTCTATTTTTATTTTATTATTATTTTTTAGAGGTAGGGTCTCACAGTGTTGCACAGGCCAGAATGCAGTGGCGTCATCATAACTTGCTATAGCCTCAAACTCCTGGACTCAGGCAATCCTCCTGCCTCAGTCTCCCAAAGTGTTGGAATTACAAGTGTGAGCCACTCTGTCTGGCCTAAAGTCCATAGTTTACATTACATTTCACTATGTTGAGCATTCTATGGATTTTGACAAATGTGTGATGATGTATATCTGCCAGTACACAATTATATAAAATAGTTTCACTGCTCTAGAAACCCCTGTGCTCTCACCTGCCTCTGCTGAACCACTGGCAACCACTGATCTTTTATACTATCTCCACAGTTTTATCTTTTCCAGAATATTATATAATTGGATGTACAGTGTGTAACTTTTTCAGATTGGCTTCTTTCACTAAATGATATGCATTTCAGGTTTCTTCATGTCTTTTGTGGCTTGATAGGTTGTTTCTTTTCATTGGTGAGTAATACTCTATTGTATGGATATACCACATGTTGTTCATCAAACATTCACCTGAAGACATTTTGGTTGCTTCCAAGTTTGAGCGGTTATGAATAAAGCTGCTATAAACATTCCAGTGCAGGACTTTTCACCTCGTCCGGATAAATATCAAGGAGTGCAATGACTAGATCATATGGTAAGAGTGTGTTTAGTTTTGTAGGAAACTATCAAACTATATTCAAAGTGACTGTACCATTTTACATTCCCATCAGCAATGAATGAAAGTTCCTGTTACTCCACATCTTCACCAGCATTTAGTGGTGTCAGTGTTTTGGATTTTAGCCATTTTAATGGGTGTATAGTGGTATACATATTAAAATTGGGTTGTTTTGGAGACAGAGTTTTGCAGTTTTGCTCTTGTTGCCCAGGCTGGAGTGCAATGGTGTGGGTTTTTTTTTTTTTTTGAGATAAGGTTTCCCTTTGTCTCCCAGGCTGGAGTGCAGTGGCATGTTCAGAGCTTACAGCAGCCTTTGTCTCCCAGGCTCAAGTGATCCTTCCACCTCAGCCCCACCCCAAGTAGCTGGGACTACAGCCATGTGCTACCACATCTGGCTAATTTTTTGTATTTTTTCTGTTTTTTTTGAGATGGAGTCTTGCTCTGTTGTCCAAGCTGGAGTGCAGTGGCATGATCTTGGCTCACTGCAACCTCCACCTCCCGGGTTCAAGCAATTCTCCTGCCTCAGCCTCCCGAGTAGCTGGGATTGCAGGCACATGCCACTGCACTCAGCTAATTTTTGTATTCTTAGTAGGGACAGGGTTTCACCATGTTGGCCAGGCTGGTCTCGAACTTTTGACCTTGTGATCCGCCTGCTTCAGCCTCCCAAAGTGCTGGGATTATAGACATGTGCCACTATGGCCAGCCAAAGTTGTCGTTGTAATCTGTAATTTCCAAATGGCATTTGATATTGAGCATCCTTTCACATGCATGTTTGCCATCTGTATATCCTCTATAGTGAGGTGCTTATTCAGATCTTTTGCCTAGTTTTTTTTTTTTTTTTTTTTTTTTCGGAGATAGAATCTCGATCTGTCACCCAGGCTGGAGTGCAGTGGTGTGATCTCGGCTTACTGCAACCTCCCCGCCTCACAGGTTCAAGCGATTCTTCTGCCTCAGCCTCCTGAGTAGCTGGGACTACAGGTGAGCACCACCACACCCAGCTAATTTTTTGTATTTTTAATAGAGACAGAGTTTACCATGTTGCCCAGGCTGGTCAGGCAATTGCCTGCCTTGGCCTCACAGAGTGCTGGTATTACAGGCATGAGCCACCATGCTTGGCCTAGATCTTTTGCCTAGTTTAAAAAAAAAAATTAGGCTGGGCATGATGGCTTACGCCTGTAATCCTAGACTTTGGGAGACTGAGGTGGGGGGGATCATCTGAGGTCAGGAGTTCAAGACCAGCCTGGCCAATATGATAAAACCCTGTCTCTACTAAAAATACAAAAAATTAGCTGGGCATGGTGGTGCACACCTGTAATCCCAGCTACTAGGGGGGCTGAGGCAGGAGAATTGCTTGAACCTGGGAGGCGGAGGTTGCAGTAAGCCAAGACTGTGCCATTGCACTCCAGCCTGGGTGACAGAGCAAGACTCCATCTCAAAAAAAAAAAAATTATTTATGGCTGGGCACAGTGACTCATATCTGTAATCCTAGCATTTTGGGTGGCCCAGGCAGTAAGATCCCTTGAGTTCAGGAGTTCAAGACCAGCCTGGGCAACATAGTGAAACCCAGTCTCAATTTTTTTTTTTGAGACGGAGATTTGCTCTGTCGCCCAGGCTGGAGTACAGTGGCGCGATCTTGGCTCGCTGCAGCCTCCACCTCCCAGGTTCAAGTGATTCTCCTGCCTCAGCCTCCCAAGTAGCTGGGATTACAGGTGCCCACCACCATGTTTGGCTAATTGTTTTGTATTTTAGTAGAGACTGGGTTTCACCGTGTTACCCAGGCTGATCTTAAACTCCTGAGCTCAGGCTGTCTACCTGCCTTGGCCTCCCAAAGTGTTAGGATTACAGGCGTGAGCCACCGTGTCTGGCCTCAATTTTTTTTTTTTTTTTTTTTGAGACAGAGTTTTGCTCCTGTTGCCCAGACTGGAGTGCAGTGGCACAATCTCTGCTCACCACAACCTCTGCCTCTGGGTTCAAGAGATTCTCCTGCCTCAGCCTCCCGAGTAGCTGGGATTACAGGCATGTGCCATCACACCTGGCTAATTTTGTATTTTTAGTAGAGACGGGGTTTCTGCATGTTGGTCAGGTTGGTCTTGAACTCTCAACCTCAGGTGATCCACCCGCCTTAGCCTCCCAAGGTGCTGGGATTATAGGCTTGAGCCACCGTATGCCGCCTATTTTGGCTTTTACTATGAAGATGCTTTAGCCACTGTGATGACTACTAAGTGTGGCCCTGCAGCCCAGCCACTCTGGGCTCCCAGCTCCTGCATCCTGCTGCAGACTTGACACCTTCCCTCAGGTAACTTGTAGATGTCTCCTGTCTATCTTGCCCAAAATATAACTCTTAAAACTTTTCTCTCCACAAGTTTGTGCCTCTCTCCCTGTCTGACTTCCCCATCTAAATAAATGGTAGACCACCATCTGCTCCTTTTTGCAAGCCAGAAATCTAGGAATCATCCTTAAATCCCCTGTTCTGTCTTATCTCTGCTTTCATTCAAAGCCTCAGCAAGTCTTGTTGGTTCTACCTCTAAAGTTTTCTCAAATACTGTTACTTGACTCATCCTGACTTCTGTTTCTGCTCTATGTTAGGCTAGATCCCCTGAAAACTCTTTTGTACAAAACACCTAGAAATGCTGGATAAACTGGGCTTTTAAGAAAAACAGGGAGGCCCGGTGCAGTGGCTCACGCCTGTAATCCCAGAACTTTGGGAGGCTGAGGTGGGCGGATCACCTGAGGTCAGGAATTTGAGACCAGTCTGGCCAATACATAGTGAAACCCCGCCTCTATAAAAAAATAAAAAGTATCTGGGTGTGGTGGTGCGCACCTGTAGGTGGTACACGCTTGAACTTGGGAGGCGGAGTTTGCAGTGAGCTGAGATCGCACCACTGCGCTCCCGCCTGGGTGACAGAGCAAGATTCTGTCTCTCAAAAAAAAAAAAAACATGAAAAACAAAAAAAGAAAAACAGGGAAATCTTTGGAAGCAAAAACCAAACATAATCTCACCAAAGAAATGAGAAGATGGCTGGGCGTGGTGACTCACGCCTGTAATCCCAGCACTTTGGGAGGCCGAGGCTGGCAGATCACCCGAGGTCAGGAATTTGAGACCAGCCTGGCCAATATGGTGAAACTCTGTCTCTGCTAAATTACAAAAATTAGCTGGGCATGGTGGCAGGCACCTGTAATCCCAGCTACTTGGGAGGCTGAGGCAGGAGAATTGCTTGAACCCAGGAGGCGGAGCTTGCAGTGAGCTGAGCTGAGATCGTGCCACTGTACTCTAGCCTGGGCAACAGAGCAAGACTCTGTCCAAAGGAAAAAAAAAAAAAAAAAAAGGGCCCAGTGTGGTGGCTCTTGCCTGTAATCCCAGCACTTTGGGAGGCCAAGGTGGGTGGATCACTTGAGGCCAGCTGAACATGGCAAAACGCCATCTCTACTAAAAATACTAAAGTTAGCTGGGCATGGTGGTGGGCGCCTGTAATTCCAGCTACTCAGGTGGCTGAGGCAGGGAAATCGCTTGAACCAAGTGGTGGAGGTTACAGTGAGCCGAGATTGCGCCCCGCACTCTAGTCTGGGCGACTGAGCAAGACTGTGGCTCAAAAAACAAAACCAAACAAAACAAAAACAACAAAAAACCAACACATGGCCAAGGTGCAGTGACTTACACCTGTATAATCCCAATGTTTTGGGAGGCTGAGGCAGGAGGATCGCTTGAGTCCAGGAATTTGAGACCAGCCTGGGCAACATAGTGAGACCTCATCACTAAAAAAAAATTTTTTTTTTTCTTTGAGACGGAGTCTTGCTCTGTCGCCCAGGCTGGAGTGCAGTGGCACGATCTCGGCTCACTGCAAGCTCCGCCTCCCGGGTTCACGCCATTCTCCTGCCTCAGCCTCCCGAGTAGCTGGGAGTACAGGTGCCTGCTACCATGCCTGGCTAAGTTTTTGTATTTTTAGTAGAGATGGGGTTTCACTGTGTTAGCCAGGATGGTCTCGATCTCCTGACCTCGTGATCCGCCCACCTCGTCCTCCCAAAGTGCTGAGATTACAGGCGTGAGCCACCGCGCCCGGCCAAAAAAATTTTGTTTTAATTAGCTGGGTTTGGCGGCATGTACCTGTAGTCCTAGTTACTCAGGAGCCTGAGGTGGGAGGATCACTTAGGCCCAGGAATTTGATAGTTTGAGGTTATGGTGAGCAATGATCCTGCCACTGCACTCCAGCCTGGGCCACAGAGTGAGACCCTGTCTCTTAGAAACAAAACAAAACAAAAAAAGAAACCGAATTAAAAACAACAACAACAACAAAAAAGCTGCTTTTTGTTATTGAGTTGTAGCCCAAGTTTCTTGAGGATAAAACATTGAAAAGCAGGCAGTAGATTTGCTATTTAAAGAGATTTACTTGCAGCACTATTCAGAATAGAAAAGACACGGAATCAACCTACATGCCCATCAGTGACAGACTGGATAAACAAAATGTGGTACATACACTGTGGAATACTATGCAGCCATAAAATACAATGAGATCATGTTTTTGTTGTTGTTGTTGTTTGTTTGTTTGTTTTTGAGATGGAGTCTTGCTCTGTTGCCCAGGCTGGAATGCAGGTGGTGCGATTTCAACTCACTGCAACCTCTGCCTCCCGGGTTCAAACAACTCTCTGCTTCAGCCTCCCGAGTAGCTGGGATTACAGGTGCCCTACACCATACCAGGCTAATTTTTGTATTTTTAGTAGAGACGGGGTTTCACCGTGTCGGGCAGGCTGGTCTTGAACTCCTGACCTCGTTATCCACCTGCCTCGGCCTCCCAAAGTGCTGGGATTACTGGTGTGAGCCACCGCACCCAGCTGAGATCATGTTTTTGCAGGAACATGGATGGAGCTGGAGGCTATTATCCTTAGCAAAGTAATGTAGGAACAGAAAACCAAAGACCGCATGTCCTCACTTAATAAGTGGGAGCTAAATGATAAGGACTTAAACACAAAGAAGGAAACAACAGATACTGGGGTCTACGTGAGGTTAGAGAGTGGGAGGAGGGAGAGGAACAGAACAGATAACTATTGGGTATTGGGCTTAATACCTGGGTGATGAAATAAGCTATACAACAAACCCCTCTGACACGAGTTTACCTATATAATAAACCTGCACATGTAACCCCAAACCTAAAATAAAAGTAAAAAACAGACAAACAAACAAAAAAATAGGCTGATCGCAATGGGAGACCGAGGCAGGCAGAGCACTTGAGGCCAGGAATTTGAGATCAACCTGGCTAACATGGAGAAACCCTGTCTCTACTAAAAATTCAAAAATTAGCCAGGTGTGGTGGCGCATGCCTGCAGTCCCAGCTACCAGGGAGGCTGAGGTGGGAGAATTGCTTGAACTCAGGAGGCAGAGGTTGCAGTGAGCTGAGATTGCACCACTGCATTCCAGCCTGGGCGACAGGGCGAGACCTTGTCTCCAAAAAAAAAAACAAAAACAAAAACAAAAAAACCCTGTCACTTTGGGAATATCTCAAACCTACTCATCCAAGTGGTTGTATGATTTTAGTATCTGCATATCAATATTTAGTGTGATCTACTTTCTTAGATTCTCAGATACTACAAATGGGCACATGTCGTGAAATAATCTCTTTCAGAGGACAACAGAGTGCTAAAGTCTCATTATTGCAGTTTAAGAAAAACAATTCTGCAACAGTTTATAGGAAATGCCTTTTGTTTAATTTTTTTTTTCCTTTGAGGGTTAGATTTTTATTTTTATGTTTTTAGACATGGGGTCTTCGTATGTTACCCAGGCTGACCTCGAATTCCTGGGCTCAAGTGATCTTCCTGCTTCAGCCTCCTGAGTAGCTGAGACTACAGACGTGCACTGCTGCTCCTGGCTGGAAGTTTAGATTTTAATTTAAACTCTTCTATTGGGAAACTTTGTATGTTTGCTTTACCACTTACATTTGCATGCATTATTGTACCTATTGTCTCCTACTTAAGGAAGGGCAGTTTATGCTGCTATATGAAGTTAATTAGCCTCCTATGGTACTTCAGTTTTTTCTATGCTAAAAGTGTGTTCCAGATTTTTGAAAAACGTATTGAATTTTCATTCACGTATTCAAATATTTGAGCATTCTGTAGTTGCTGGGGAAATAGCAGTGAACTGAAGAATGTCTTTATTCTTATGGGGCTTAAGTTCCTAGCTGATCATAGTGGAAGGAGATACATGAAAAAAGAAATATATGAACAGTGGAGGGTAATGAGTACTGTAAAGGAGAATTCAGCGGGGGAGATGTTGCTGTTTTAGATAGAGGGGTGTCAAGGGACATTGTGCAGAGACCTGAACGAAGTGAGGGAGCAAGCCATGGAGATATCTAGGGAAAGAGCCTATTGGTGGAGAGGAGTCCTAGGGCAGAAATGGGCAAGGTGTTTTCCAGGAGCAGAGAGAGGACAGCTGTGAGCAAGTGGGGAGCTGTAGGGAAGGAGGCAAAGAGAGGCATCTGGGGCAAAATGGATTGCCTGGTAGGCCGTGGTAGGACTTTGGGTTTTTTCCTGAGTGGGTTTTGAGCAGGAGAATGAAATAATCTGACTCTGTTTTTTTTTTTTTTTTTTGAGACAAAATCTTGCTCTGTCGCCGAGGCTGAAGTGCAGTGGTGCAGTCTTGGCTCATTGTAACAAATACCTCCTGGGTTCAAGCTATTCTCCTGCCTCAGCCTCCCGAGTAGCTGGGATTACAGGCTTGGGTCACCACGCCTGGTGAATTTTTGTTTTTATTTTTATTTTATTTTTTATTTACTTTTATGTTTTTTGAGATGGAGTCTTGCTGTGTCACTCATGCTAGAGTGCAGTGGCGCGATCTCAGCTCACTGCAGCCTCCGCCTCCCCAGTTCAAGCGACCTCTCCTGCCTCAGCCTCCTGAGTAGCTGGGATTACAGGTGCCTGCCACTATGCCCGGCTAATTTTTGTATTTTTAATAGAAACGGAATTTCACCTTGTTGGCCAGGCTGGTCTCAAACCCCTGACCTCAAGTTATCTGCCTGCCTCGGCCTCCCAAAGTGCTGGGATGACAGGTTTGAGCCACTGTGCCAGCCAGGACTATTATTTTGAAAGGATCTGCAATGTGGAGAATAGAAAGTAGAGGAACAAGGATGAAAGCATCCAGGCCAGTTAGCCTAGTCCAGCTGTCTAGGTAAGAGATGCTGGTGGTCTAGATTAAGGTTGCACCAGTGGGAGGTTGTGAGAAGGGCTCACCTTCCTTTTTTTTGAGACATTATCTCACTCTGTCGCCCAGGCTGGAGTGCAGTGGTCCTGTCTCAGCTCACCGCAACCTCCGCCTCCTGGGCTCAAGCGATACCCCCACCTCGGCCTCCCAAGTAGCTGGGATGGCAGGCTTGCGCCACCATACCCAGCTAATTTTTGTGTATTTTGTAGAGACAGGGTTTTGCCATGTTGCCTAGGCTGGTCTCAAACTCCTGAGCTCAAGTGATCTACCCGCCTCAGCCTCCTAAAGTGCTGGGATTATAGGCCTGAGCCATTATGCCTGGTCACTTCCAGATATATTTTGAAGATAGAGCCAACTGGATTTGTTAATGGATTAGGTGTGGCAGGAGGAAGGGAAGGAGGGGGGGGAGGAAGAGAGAGAGACTGGAGTTGAAGTTAAGGCTTATTTCAAGGTTTTTAGCCTAAGCATGTGCAGGAATGGAGTTGTCACTTGCTGGAATGGGGAGATTGGAGGGGAAGCCGGCTGGGCGAGGTTTTTAATGAGGGGGTTGGCTTTGGATACATTAAGTTTGACATGCATTTTACACATCCAGGTGGAGATATTGAAGAGGCCGTTGGCTATAGGTGTCTGATGTTCATATTAGCGGATGGGGCTAGAGACGTAAATTTGAGAATTGTCAGTGTATAGACATTGTTTTGAAAGAAAGTGAGGCTGAATAATTTAGAAAGTGAGTGCAGGGAGAAAAGAAGTTTACTATTAAAATAGCTTTAACAGGCCAGGCATGGTGGTTCATGCCTGTAATCCCAGCACTTTGGGAGACTGAGGTGGGCAGATCTCAAGGTCAGGAGTTCGAGACCAGCCTGGCCAATATGGTGAAATTCCGTCTCTACTAAAAATACAAAAATTAGGCAGGCATTGTGGCGGGCACCTGTAGTCCCAGCTACTCGGGAGGTTGGGGCAGGAGAATCACTTGAACCCAGAAGGTGGAGGTTGCAGTGAGCCAAGATCACGCCACTGTACTCCAGCCTGGGTGACAGAGCAAGACTCCGTCTCAAAAAAAAAACAAAAAACAAAAAACAAAAAACTTTAACAGCAAAGCCTTTTCCTTTAAAATTATGAATATTTTTCTTATGGAAATTGGACTCTTTCATTATGAAGTCTACATTCAATCACTATGTTAGTAAAAATGTTCTAGTCGCCGAATGCAATAGACCAGCTCAGACTTAGTGGCCTAAAGCAGCAATCATTTGACTATGTTAAAAGATGCCATAAACCGGGCGCGGTGGCTCAAGCCTGTAATCCCAGCACTTTGGGAGGCCGAGACGGGTGGATCACGAGGTCAGAAGATCGAGACCATCCTGGCGAACACGGTGAAACCCCGTCTCTACTAAAAAATACAAAAAACTAGCCGGGCGAGATGGCGGGCGCCTGTAGTCCCAGTTACTTGGGAGGCTGAGGCAGGAGAATGGCGTAAACCCGGGAGGCGGAGCTTGCAGTGAGCTGAGATCCGGCCACTGCACTCCAGCCCGGGCGACAGAGCGAGACTCCGTCTCAAAAAAAAAAAAAAAAAAAGATGCCATGGGCAGGAATTTAGATATGTACAGCAGGGATGGTTGTCTTTGTGATGTCTGAGGCCTCAGCTGAGAAGACTCAACGGGCTGGAGGCAATAATCATCTGGAATTTTCTTCACTCCTATATCTGATGTCTGGGCTGTGATGATTCAAAGGCTGATTTCAGCTGAGACTGTAGACCACGTGCCTACTTGTGGCCTCCCCTTCTTCTTTTTTTTTTTTTTTTTTTAGACGGAGTCTGGCTCTGTCACCCAGGCTGGAGTGCAGTGGCCGGATCTCAGCTCACGGCAAGCTTGTGGCCTCCCCTTCTGCCTTGGGTTTCTCACAGAATGTGGCTCATTCTGGAGAATGAGCCTTCCAGTGAAATCAGTTGGAAATGACATCTCGCCACTTTCTTTTTTTTTTTTTTTTTTTTTTTTTTTTTTTTTTTTTTTTTTTTTTTGAGACGGAGTCTCGCTCTGTAGCCCAGGCTGGAGTGCAGTGGCCGGATCTCAGCTCACTGCAAGCTCCGCCTCCTGGGTTTACGCCATTCTCCTGCCTCAGCCTTCCCGAGTAGCTGGGACTACAAGCGCCCGCCACTGCGCCCGGCTAGTTTTTTGTATTTTTTTAGTAGAGACGGGGTTTCACCATGTTAGCCAGGATGGTCTCGATCTCCTGACCTCGTGATCCGCCCGTCTCGGCCTCCCAAAGTGCTGGGATTACAGGCTTGAGCCACCGCGCCCGGCCATCTCGCCACTTTCAGCATACTCTATTGGTTGGAGCAGTTATGGACTTAGCTAGATTGAAAGGAAGGGAACAAAGACCCCCTCCTCTCAGAGGGTGGGGCGTAATGAGAGAATTTAGGGCCATGTTATTCAACCACCACAAATGCCTTCTGAATTTGAGGCTCTGCCTCAAAAGTTCATAGTTCGTTTGACTGAACGACTTCTATATATCCAAGCATCGTCAGCCCCAGGTATATTGTTCCATGTAAATGACCAGGACCAACTTAGTATCTCGTATAGGGAAAGTGACCTGAATAAATTTGAGAAAAGAATCTTCCTTCTCTCCAGTAAGTATTGAGGTAAGCATTGAGCTGTTATAGATTTATGACTTTGAGACTCAGAAATTTAAATTCTTGGCCAGGCTCAGTGACTCACGCCTGTAATACCAACACTTCGGGAGGCCAAGGCAGGCAGATCACTTGAGACCAACCTGGCCAAAATGGTGAAACTGTATCTCTACAAAAATATAAAAATTAGCCAGGTATGGTGGCGGGCACCTGTAATCCAGCTACTTGGGAGGCTGAGGCAGGAGAATGGCTTACGTTCTCTTTATCTGCTTTATTTCAGTTGCCTCTCTTAGATGAATGTTAATGACTTACATAACATTTTAGATCAGTGGATGTTTTTGTGATTCTTCTATTTGGGCTTTGGCCAAAGATAACAGTACCCACAGGTTTTTTCCAGCTACTTGCCCTTCTCCCTTCAGTGGCCCTCGAGCCTGGAAAATCTGACATGACAATGTGCTTGCTCAACCTACCACTGTTTCTTTTTTGAAAAGTTTGGCAGCCTGTTTGACTCCTATGAAGGTGAATTCCTCAGCATTCACAATTTATTAGAAAAATACTTTGCTTCTCTCCAAACTTGAAATTCAAGACAACCAAACCTATAGGCTAGAGCTGATCGTTCAGGATGCATTTGTCATGTTGATGCCATGCTTTTCAGCAGTGTGGCCATCATCTGTTCAGTAGAGACTTCTGTAATGAGAGGTGGTGTTTATGTGTGTGTTTATTCGGTGTCTTAAGTTAGCCTGTGGGAAGTTCTAAATCAGGGTGGTACGTGGTTGCCAGCAGAGAGCTGCTCCTCAAATGAAGGAGGTAGAATCAAAGCCGATAGGAAAGAGCCTCAGATGCATATGTATATGTACTGTGGGCATTCAGAGTGAAAGCAGTCATGGGACTAGGGGTGGAGTTAGGGAGAGCCTGTCTAACAGACACAGGAAAGGGACGGATAATGCCACCCAGAGGAAAAAGCATTTTAGGCAAGAACAAACGTGAAAAAGGAACAAAGTCTATGGGTGGTGGGCAAGGAGGAGATAAGTTGACTTGAAGGAAGACAGCACTTATGAAAGTCACCTGGAGGCTGGGTACCATGGCTCATGCCTATAATCCCAGCACTTTGGGAGGCTGAGGTAGGAGGACAACTTGAGCCCGGGAGTTCGAGACCATCCTGGGCAACATGGTGACACTGAGTCTCTACCAAAATAAAAAAGAGAAAAAAAAAGAAAATTATTCAGACATGGTGGCATGTGCCTGTAGTCCCAGTTACTCAGGAGGCTGAGGTGGGAGGATTGCTTGAGCCCGGGAGGTTGAGGCTGCAGTGAGCTGTGATCGTACTATTGCACTGCAGCCTGGGTAACAGAGCAAGACCCTGTTTCAAAAGAAGAAAGTCATCTGTAGGCTGGAGAGAGGAACTGGAAGGGGCTAAAGTTGGCTGAGTAGTTAGAGAGCCTGAGACAAGGGTAAAGATTTTGCATTGGACAATGAGATGTTAGTGTGTGTTTTTGAGCTGGAGAGTGCTGTTACTGAAAAGTCACTGAAGGATTATTCTTGAATGAGTGATTCTTGATCATTCTTGAATTTTTCAAACAGCAAAACTGAAAGAGTTGGCCTATTCCTCAGAATATTTCCTAACTGGGCGCAGTGTCTTCACTTGGGAGAACCTGGCTACACAGTTTAGTTGTAATTCACTCCAGTGGTTCATTCATTCAATACTTACTTTTTCAGCATGTATTATGAGCCAGACACTATGCTGGATGCCAGGGTTCGGGATAGGACACGCCAGTGAGCAAAAGCCAAGACTCTTCTTGTCTTCACGGGGCTTTCAGTCCAGCATAGTGGTTATGAGTCCAAGTTAAGGAGTCACAATACTTGGGTGCAAGTCATGGTGATGGTGATGGAAGGCGTTTGTGAGGGCCAGTGGCAGGCAGGAGCTTGGTGTTTTTGAGGACCTGAAGAAGAAGCAGAGTGCCAGGAACTTAGCCACCAGCTGGTACCAGCCATACAAGAGGGGCAGAGCCAGCCAGGACATCGGTCATGCTAGTAATGAGTACAAACACTTACATGCTGCATGCTAGTGGGCTCCTAAGTGCTATGTGTACATTAGCTCGATGAATTTGTGCAGCAACCCTGTGAGGTAAGCACTGTTTTCTCTCCTTTCTACAGATGAGGAAATTAAGGCACAAAGAGGATAAAATAACTGGCACTAGCTACACGCTAAGTGATCTAAGTGGTGGAACCAGAATTCAAATCCATGCTATTCTGCCTTAAGATAACAAATCCTGTTTTTTAGCCTTAGAACAGAGTAGTCATCAGGGGAGTTTTAAGTAGGGGAGTGGCAAGATCAAGTTTGTGTCTTGAAAAGGTCATTCTACACAGTATGGAAAATGGCCTGGAGGCAAGCACACAGACGTTGGGAGACAGTTAACAGCTCTTGCTGTGCTGTGGCCCCCTATGCATTTTGGCTCTGATGTTTCTGCCTGATTTTTCTCTTGCTTCTGCCTCTTTTCCTGAGGGGATGGCAGGTTTTACCAGTCAGCTGGAGGACAAACCCTGAACCCTTCTTGGTTAAATATCTACTTTATTTTACTACAGCACTTATTCTTGGGTTGCTGCAGCTGTAATGTCTTAAGGGAATCGAGCCTGATAGTAATTTATAGACCAAACAGTTTTTAGAGACCATGTGGCCCGACTGCCCTCTCAGTGTTGGCACTCCTGCCATGAAATTTACCATGCTGAGCATGTAACCTCCATTTGAATGCCAAATGCCACAGGAACCTGGGAGGTTGTCACTTACTCCTCCCTTTCTCTGAGTCACCTTTGCCCTTCAATCAGTCACCCAGTCCCGTCACATGTAGCTCTTTTTTTTTTTTTTTTTTTTTTGAGACGGAGTCTCGCTCTGTCGTCCAGGCTGGAGTGCAGTGGCCGGATCTCAGCTCACTGCAAGCTCCGCCTCCCAGGTTTACGCCATTCTCCTGCCTCAGCCTCCCAAGTAGCTGGGACTACAGGTGCCCGCCACCATGCCCGGCTAATTTTTTTGTATTTTTTTTAGTAGAGACGGGGTTTCACCTTGTTAGCCAGGATGGTCTCGATCTCCTGACCTCGTGATCCGCCCGTCTCGACCTCCAAAAGTGCTGGGATTACAGGCTTGAGCCACCGTGCCCGGCCCCTAGCTCTTTAATGTCACAGAATATGGATGTCCGCCTCAAAACACTTCTAATGCTGCTACCTAAGTTGGGCGGCCACCACCTCCCACCAGGATTATCGCAGCCTGAGGGATCTTTTTGAAATGGAAATCAAACTATCACTGTTTAAAGCATTTCAAAGACTTACCCCATTGCCCTTGGAAGAAAGTTCAGATATCTTGACAGGAGAGCCTTCTCCAGCCTCCTCTCCTGCTGTGGTCTCCTTGTATAGTCTCTACAGTGTACTGCTTCATTAGAACCCTGGAGATTATTATTTGCTAGTTCTGGGCTAAAACTGGCATCTGGCTTTGCAGAGCTCCTCAGGTGATTCTAAGGTGTATTCAGAGTTGAGCCCCGATCTCTGCTCTGATTTCGAGGTTCTTGTTATATTTATTTATGATCATGAATAAATGTATTATTATTCCTTGGCCTCATATTAGCATCATCTGAGGAGTTTTTGTTTGTTTGTTTGTTTGTTTTTTGACAAGAGTTTTGCTCTTGTTGCCCAGGCTGGAGTGCAATGGCGCAATCTCAGCTCACTGCAACCTCCACCTCCCGGGTTCAAGAGATTCTCCTGCCTCAGCCTTCCAAGTAGCTGGAATTACAGGCATCCACCACCATGCTCAGCTAATTTTTTTGTATTTTTTTAGTAGAGATGGGGTTTCACCATGTTGGCCAGGCTAGTCTTGAACTCCTGACCTCAGGTGATCCACCTGCCTAGGTCTAGGAGTGCTGGGATTACAGGCGTGAGCCACCGTGCCCAGCAGTAGCTTTTGAAATTTGAAACCTGGTCCCACTCTCAGAAGTTCCAATTTGGCACTGGTTTGGTTCTCAAGCATCTTTCTTGCTGTATATATTTTTTAGTATCAGCCAGCATGGAGACCTCTGTAGACAGAAGCAATTACTTCACAGGGAAGAATTTGGAAGAAGATACTATGAGGAGACAGGTTCTAGTCCTAGAGTGATTTATCCTTTCTTGTACAGATTTCCAGGTATTTGAGGGGCCACTCTTCTGTAATTCATGTTTTTCTGTCCTAACCTCACTCCTGCTGCCTGCATCTTCTTGCTGGGCAAAATGTTCAAGGTCTTCAACTCCTCACACCCTGGTTGCTCCTCCCTGGATGTGTTTGGTTTTTTTAGTGTTCCATTTCAATTTTGATACACAGAATTAGAATAGCATCCAGATGTGGGTCTGTTATAGCTAGACTACTAGATCCTTCAAAATCCAAGTACTAGTATGTCTATTAAAATACCATAAGATCACATTGGCTAGTTACAGTGTTTGGTTTGTGGGTTACTTGAAAATCAAGTAACGTTCCCTTTTTTTAAAAAAAATTTTTTTTGAGATGGAGTTTCGCTCTTGTTGCCTAGGCTAGAATGCAGTGACGCAATCTTGGCTCACTGCAACCTCTGCCTCCCAGGGTCAAGCAATTCTTCTGCCTTAGCCTCCTGAATAGCTGGGATTACATGCATGTGCCACCATGGCCGGCTAATTTTGTATTTTTAGTAGAGATAGGGTTTCTCCATGTTGGCCAGGCTGGTCTCAAACTCCCGACCTCAGGTGATCTGCCTGCCTCAGCCTCCTAAAGTGCTGGGATTACAGGCGCAAGCCACTGCGCCTGGCCAAAATTCCCACTTTCTAATACTTCTGTAGTAGCTGGGTATGGTGGCTCACATCTATAATCCCAGCACTTTGGGAGGCTGAGGCAGGCAGATCACCTGAGGTCGGGAGGCTGAGGCTGGAGGATCGCTTGAGCCTAGGAGTTCGAGACCAGCCTGGGCAAGATGGCAAGATGCCATCTCTAATTTAAAAAAAAGAAAAAACAAGACTCCTGTAGTGGTGAAGAACAGACATTCTGAAAACAGACTGCGTTAGGATTCTAGCTCCATGCCTTTACTACCACTACCTGTGTTGTGACTTTGGATAAATCACTTAAAATTCTGTGCCTCCGTTTCTCCTCTGTAAAGTGGGATAAAAATAGTATCTGTCTGAGAGGGTTGTTACAAGTATGAAAAGAGCAAATAAATATGTCAAGTGTTTAAAACAGCACCTGGCCTCTGGTAAAAAGTGCTATATAAATTTTAGCTATAATCATTACTTATTTCGACTGCTCTTTAACCAAGGTTCTTATTTTTCATCTTTTTCTTTTGTTTTGAATATCACTTAGTGTTTTCACCTTTTACTCTCTTTAGGACCTAGAGCCATCCTAGGTGAAATATGCATGGAGATATTTGATCAGGTCACCACCCAGCTCTCCTGACCTCCCTTCTCTCCTTAAATTAACATGCCAAACCACAGCATCACGAACTCCTTCCCTCCAGATATGATAAGAGTGTGCATTGAAATGCATGTATTTTACTTAGCAGGGAAAGCTGATTGGTGGTTATCACACTTAACCCGTAGTGAATCTGATGGATTAACCTGCTTTCCAGGGCATTGAGGAAATGGGTTAAGATAATAAATGTCTGGCCAGTGCGATGGCTCACGCCTGTAATCCCAGCACTTTGGGAGGCCGAGGCAGACAGATCACGAGGTCAGGAGATCGAGACCATCCTGGCTAACATGGTGAAACCCCGTCTCTACTAAAAATACAGAAAAAAAATTAGCCGGGCGTGGTAGCAGGCGCCTGTAGTCCCAGCTACTCGGGAGGCTGAGGCAGGAGAATGGCGTGAACCCGGAAGGCAGAGCTTGCAGTGAGCTGAGATCGTGCCACTGCATTCCAGCCTGGGCAACAGAGCAAGACTCCATCTCAAAAAAAAAAAAAAAGAAAAGAAAAGAAGTGTCCATGAAAGGGAGACCCTGGGGGAAAGGAACAATAACTGCAGCTCTGAGGATCCGGCACCAGCAGCACCAGCACCAGCACGGAGGGATGCTGTACAGCCATTATTGATTTTAACTTTACAAACCGTTCTTCAAAGGAGGGAGAGTTCCCTTTTTACTGAAGAGAAACCCCATTTGGTAGTCAAATACCATTCCCAAAGACAAATAGCTGATAAATGGCAGGCAGGGTTTTGCACCCAGGCCCATCCAGCCCCCTGTCTCCAGTGTCCTTTCCCTTATATCACACTGATACAGAGGAGTGTGTCTGGTTGGGGAAGTGGAAGTGTTCCCAAGTGGGGAGGTCATCTGATGCACAAATTTGGTCTGTTTTATGGGTTTTTTAGTTTTAGTTTTAGTTTTTGTAGAGCTCAGACCTGTTCTTAGGCAGCTTTAACAATCAACTGTGCACTTAGTAATTGACAAATCATGTTTGTTACTTTCAGTTTAGAGGGAATTAGGTTTGTTAAGCTCTTGCTCCTTCTTTAGAGATGGGGTTTAGTTCTGTCACCCAGGCTGGAGTGCAGTGGTATGATCACAGCTCACTGCAGCCTCAATCTGCTGGGCTCAAGTGATCCTCCCACCTCAGCCTCCATGGGACTGCTGGGACTGCAGGCATGGGCCACCATGCCAAGCTAATTTTTTATTTTAATTTTAATTTAATTAATTAATTAATTAATTTATTTTGAAACTGAGTCTCACTCTGTTGCCCAAGCTGGAGTGCAATGGCACGATCTCGGCTCACTGCAACCTCTGCCTCCCGGGTTCAAGCGATTCTCCTGTCTCGCCCTCCCGAGTTGCTGGGACTACAGGCACATGCCACCACAGCTGGCTGATTTTTTTTAATTTTTATTTTTAGTAGAGATGGGGTTTCACCGTGTTAGCCAGGATGGTCTCGATCTCCTGACGTCATGATCCGCCCGCCTTGGCCTCCCAAAGTGCTAGGATTACAGGCCTGAGACACTGTGCCCAGCGCCAGGCTAATTTTTAAAAAACTTTTTGTAGAGGCAAGGTCTCACTGTGTTGCCCAGGCTGGTCTTGAACTCCTGAGCTCAAGTGATCCCTTTTCCACCTTGGCCTCTCAAAGTGCTAGGATTATAGGCATGAGCCACCATGTCTGGACTTTACTTTTTTCATGTATTCAAATTTTATCATATTAGTAGGGAACTATAATTCAAGTTTTCTTATAGCTTGGTGTTCATTTTTACAAGCTTGATCTTCATTGGTTTTTAACTTTAAAACAAATCCTGTTATATGTAATTGAACATTACAGTAATTATAGTAATTTGTTTCAGATTGGGCACTCAAGTGTTAATATTTTGTCTCTTTAGGAAATCAAAACTAGATTTATATATAGACTTCTTATTGCAAGTATCTAGTCTTAAATCTTATAAAGGTACTATTTGGACTTAAAACTATGAAGTTATGTGCTTACTATATAAGTGTACTTATTTTGAGTTATCTTTTAAACTTGAAATTCCATTCTTAATGTCCAGAGTAATTATGAATGGTTAAATTATGAATGACTCTTAATAGTTTAAAGCTACAGTATTTATTTATTTAATTAATTTATTTTTTGAGATGGAATTTCCCTCTTGTCGCCCAGGCTAGAGTGCAGTAGCACCATCTCGGCTCACTGCAACCTCTGCCTCGTGGGGTCAACTGATTCTCCTGCCTCAGCCTCTCAAGTAGCTGGGATTACAGGTGTATATTACCATGTCCAGCTAATTTTTATATTTTTAGTAGAGACAGGCTTTCGCCATGTTGGCCTGGTTGGTCTCGAACTCCTGACCTCAGGTGACCTACCATCCTCGGCCTCCCAAGGATTACAAGCGTGAGCCACCGCACCTGGCCTACAATACTTAAATGTGGATTCTCTGTCATCCATTATGCTGTTTATCCTGTGGTGAAAATTTTATGAAGATTGAATGTTTTTTCTCTAGCATGAATTGCTTTCTCTTACTTTTCTCATTTTTTTCCTTCCTAATCTACTTGCAGATACTTGATTATTTTTAGAACATGGTATGGTGAGAACAAATAAATTGGGGTTTGCAAATCTAAATAAATTATGTGGCCCTCAGTGGGATTAGCAGGATTGTATTGAAAATACCAGCAGAAACAAAATAGTTCTTTTTTTTTTTTTTTTTTTTTGAGACGGAGTTTCGCTCTGTCGCCCAGGCTGGAGTGCAGTGGCCGGATCTCAGCTCACTACAAGCTCCGCCTCCCGGGTTCACGCCATTCTCCTGCCTCAGCCTCCCGAGTAGCTGGGACTACAGGCGCCTGCCACCTCGCCCGGCTAGTTTTTTGTACTTTTTAGTAGAGACGGGGTTTCACCATATTAACCAGGATGGTCTCGATCTCCTGACCTCGTGATCCGCCCGTCTCGGCCTCCCAAAGTGCTGGGATTACAGGCTTGAGCCACCGCGCCCGGCAGTTCTTTTGTGTACTTTAAATAAAAATTTATTTTCAGGCCAGGCGCAGTGGCTCAAACCTGTAATCCCAGCACTTTGGGAGGCTGAGGCAGGCAGATCACCTGAGGTCAGGAGTTTGAGACCAGCCTGGCCAACATGGTGAAGCCCCGTCTCCACTAAAAATACAAAAATTAGCCGGGTATGGTGGCGCACACCTGTAATCCCAGCTACTCCAGAAGCTGAGGCATGAGAATCACTTGAACTTAGGAGATGGAGGTTGCAGTGAGCTGAGATCATGCCACTGCACTCTAGCCTGGGCAACAGAGTGAGATTCTGTCTCAAACAACAACAACAACAACAAAATATCTCTTTTCAGGCCAGGTACCGTGGCTCACACCTATAATCCCAGCACTTTGGGAGGCCATAACAGAAGGTTCACTTGAGACCAGGAGTTTGAGACCAGCTTGGGCAACATAACGAGACCTCCTCTCTATTTGAACAAACAAACACAATACTCTTTTCATAGAAAAATGTTTACTACACAATAAACTTTAGAAGAATACGAAGCTGTATTAATGCTATGACTCCAATGTAAAAAAAATACACACACACACACACACACACATATTCTGAAATAGATTCAAAGGAATTACATAAACATGTCAATTTTTTTTTTCTTTCTTTTTTTCGGAGACAGGGTCTCGCTCTGTCACCCAGGCTGGAGTACAGTGGTGCAATCACAGCTCACTGCAGCCTTGACTTCTTGGCCTCAAGTGATCCTCCCCCGTCAGCCTCCCAAAGTGCTGGGATCACAGGCCACCACACCTGGCAACATGTCAGTTTTTATTCTGGATAGTGGGACAGTGGGGTATGGATGTTTTTATCTTTTATTTTCTTTTTTATATTTTTCTAAATTTTCCACAGTGAACATTATTTTATAATCTTTCAAACATACCTCTTAAAAGGACTGGTTCCTATAGAATGCAGTGCAAGAAATCTTCTGTATTACTTTATACTTTGGTTGCCTTGATCACTGGGCCTTTCCTGATAGCAAAGAAGAGGTTAGTGTAGGCAGCAGAGAAAACACAAGTATACTCTTATTTAAAATGCATGTCTTTATAATAAAAGTATAGGTGGTACCCAGAGGAAAATCTTGTGACACATTGCAAAGTGGAACAGAAATTATCTTCAGATCACTTTCTGTTCTGGATTATTGTATGAGCCTGATTTTCATCTCTCTTTCCACCTTCCCTCACCCTAGTTGTAAATCCGCTAGTGCATGGATGTGAAGTACAAGTCTTAATTTTAAAAAGTTTTATGAAGCTGTGTAGTAAATCCCTTTTGTAAGTGGTCTTGACTGCATTTCTCAATATATCTTTTGGTTTCATTAGATTCAGGTATATAAATGAGAACTGTAACTTTGGACAGATTTTTTCAGTCATCTTTACAGTAATAAGTTCCCCATTAGACAATAGTTGTTTGTTTTATGACTTGCTGTTGGTAGGTTATCCCCAAGGGGCTGAGAAATTCCTGTTTTGAAAAGTCCAAAAAGTTTGATGACTTGCTGTTTCATTTTTTTCTTTTCAGTTATAGAAAACAGGATTACACCCACCTTGACTTTGTACAGTAACATCTACTATCTGCTGACTTAACCCGAGTAAATGCTTTGAATTGAGTCCCATATAATGTCCTAAGGCAGCCTATATGGAGTAATGAATTGTCTTCTCTCCTAGGAGAAGAATTGTCTTCTCCCCTATGTTTTCCTACCCAGAATGGTACTTAGCACTCAAGTTGTTACTCAAATATCTTTTCTGTGTTCTGGGTCTCAGTGAAGTAGTTATTAAATCACAGGCTTGGGGAGAACATTTATTCTATGGCATTGAATGAAATGTTGCCCAATTCTAGACCTTCTAATAAAATGTTTTTTAAAACCCACAGGCTTAGAATTATTCCATAGATATGAAGTAAAGTAGTTAGAACTTAGTGGAGTGCTTTAGATTAACTTGTAATTTGAAAAACCAAAATTGAAATTGTGAAATAACATGGGCTCTTTGAGGTCTTTTCCAGTAAAACAGTTACAGTAAAGCTGGTTGGCAGTGATTTTCCTAGACACTTTGGCTGGTCGTCTCCTGTGACTGCTGTTAATTAAATATGGTTTGTAGCTAAGCAGCCTATAAGGAGAAGACTATGGAAGTATTTGCATATTCTCTCCTTGAAAATACTAGCTGGTCTTTGGCTTTAAGTTATACTTTTTTTTTCCCCATGTGGAATAGCTATTAAAGTATTACCTACGGTGATTAGACTAAGAAGTAAAACATAAAATCATTCTTTTTTTTTTTTTTTTTTGAGACAGAGTCTCTCTCTTTTGCCCAGGCTGGAGTGCAATGGCACGACCTCGGCTTACTGCAACTTCTGCCTCCCAGGTTCAAACGATTCTCCTGCCTCAGCCTCCTGAGTAGCTGAGACTACAGGCGCCCACCACCACACCCGGCTGATTTTTGAATTTTTAGTAGAGACGGGGTTTCACTATATTGGCCAGGCTGGTCTCAAACTCCTGACCTTGTGATCCGCCCACCTCGGCCTCCCAAAGTGCTCAGATTATAGGTGTTAGCCACCGTGCCCAGCCTGGTGCTTTAATTTTATGGAAAAAACTACTAGCTGGTTTCTGTTTTAAGAAATAACAGGCCTGGGGCGATGGCTTAGGCTTGTAATCCCAGCAGTTTGGGAGGCCAATGCGGGCAGATCACAAGGTCAGGAGTTCGAGACCATCCTGGCCAACATAGTGAAACCCCATCTCTACCAAAAATACAAAAATTAGCCGGGTGTGGTGGTGCACGTCTGTAGTCCCAGCTACTCAGGAGGCTGAGGCAGGAGAATCGCTTGAACCTGGGAGGTGGAGGCTGCAGTGAGCTGAGATAGTACCACTGCACTCCAGCCCAGGCGACAGTATGAGACTTCATCTCAAGGAAAAAAAAAAAAGCCGGGTGCAGTGGCTCATGCCTGTAATCCCAGTACTTTGGGAGGCCGAGGCGGGTGGATCACGAGGTCAGGAGATCGAGACGATCCTGGCTAACACGGTGAAACCCCGTCTCTACTAAAAATATTAAAAAAAATTAGTCGGGTGTGGCGGCGGGCGCCTGTAGTCCCAGCTACTTGGGAGGCTGAGGCAGGAGAATGGCATGAACCCGGGAGGCGGAGCTTGCAGTGAGCCGAGATTGCGCCACTGCACTCCAGCCTGGGCGACTGAGCGAGACTCCGTCTCAAAAAAAAAAAAGAAATAACAATTATTGTACTACTTACTAGCCCTCCTCTGTCCCCAGCTAAAAATAAGAACAGCAACAACCAAAAAATCCTTAGTTATGTACTGGACATGAATCAGATAATTTTCAGTAACTTACACATTTTTGGGATATGTTAGTTTGAAAATGCAAATTTTCATGCCTGACCCCAGTGTTAATCTGTGAGGGAGCAGGTATAGTGGGATGCTGTGTTATGGTTTAACTTGGATCTTCAGGGAGTAGACTGTGATGCCTCTGCATTTGTATCCAAGACAAATAATTAAATAATCTATTTTTGCCTGGGCATGATGCCTCATGCCTGCAGTCCCAGCACTTTGGGAGGCTGAGGTGGGAGGATCGCTTGAGGCCAGGAGTTCAGGATCCGTCTGGGCAACAAAGTGAGACCTTGTCTTTACAAAAACTACAAAAAATTCGCTGAACACTGCGGCTTGTGCCCCTAGTCCTGGCTACTCGGGTCCCTGAGTTAGGAGGATTGCTTGAGCCCAGGAGTTGGAGGTTACAGTGATCTGTATTTGCCACTGCACTCTAGCCTGGGTAACAGAGAGAGACCCTGTCTCAAAAAATAAAGTCTGTTTTTAAAATTAATTTTAAACACTGGAGTTTATTACAAAAAGCAGATGGTTCTTTTTTTAAATCTTTTTTTTTTTTTTTTTAGGAGAACCACCCCTTTTTGGCTACATTGTCTAGGGTAGCAGTGTTCAATAAAAATAAGATCCAAGTCACATATGTAATGTTAAGTTTTCTTTTCTTTTCTCTTCTTTCTTTTTTATTTTTTTGTCTTTTGGAGTCTCACTGTGTTGCCCAGGCTGGAGTGCAGTGGCACGATTTCGGCCCACTGCAACCTCTGCCTCCCAGATTCAAGTAATTCTCCTGCCTCAGCCTCCCAAGTAGCTGGGACTACAGGCATGCGCCACCATACCCAGCTAATTTTTGTATTTTTAGTAGAGATGGAGCTTTGCCATGTTGGCCAGTCTGGTCTCAAACTCATGACCTCGGGTGATCCACATGCCTTGGCCTCCCTAAGTGCTGGGATTACAGGCATGAACCACCACTCCCTGCCAATGTTAAGTTTTCTAGTAGCCACATTAAAAGAAGTAAAAAGAAATCGGTGAAGTTAATTTTAATAATATATTTTATTTAACGCAGTATATCTAAAATATTATCATTTCTTTTTTTTTTTGAGACAGAGTCTCGCTTAGTCGCCCAGGCTGGAGTGCAGTGGCGCGATCTCGGCTCACTGCAAGCTCCGCCTCCCGGGTTCACGCCATTCTCCTGCCTCAGCCTCCCGAGTAGCTGGGACTACAGGCGCCCGCCGCCTCGCCCGGCTAATTTTTTGCATTTTTAGTAGAGACGGGGTTTCACCATGTTAGCCAGGATGGTCTCGACCTCCTGACCTCGTGATCCGCCCGCCTCGGCCTCCCAAAGTGCTGGGATTACAGGCGTGAGCCACCGCGCCCGGCCAAATATTATCATTTCAACACGAACAAGATACTTTACATTCTTTTGTTTTTCAGTACGTCCTCAGAATCCAGTGTGTATTTTATATTGATAGCATATTTCAGTTTGAAGCAGCCACATTTCAAGTGCTCAGTAACTACATGTGGCTAGTGACTCCATACTGGACTCTGTAGGTTTAGAGTTTCAGGTTTCAGTAAATTTGTATGCAATAGAATCTTCATAAATTGGCGTATTATGCAGATTTCTTTGTATGCACATCAGTTCTTGCATAGCATAAGTCAGTTCATGATGCTTTTAGTCTGTAAGGCAGATTTTTTTTTTTGAGACAAAGTCTCGCTCTGTCACCCGGGCTGGAGTGCAGAGGCCAGTCTTGGCTCACTGCAACCTCCATGTGAGGCAGATTTTAACTTGGCCCTAATGCAAATATTGTAAGAGAGATCTAATGGCCTTTGATTTTTTTACAGAGGGCAATCAATACATGCCACGGTTACAATGCTTCAGCATATAGCGTGCACGTCAGCCACTGCTTTTACTCCAGCTAGTGCTTAGTGTACCTGTATCACTGCCCAGGCAGCATCTGTCCTGTGGCAGGTGAATCTTAGGGTGGAAGATGGCAAGTAATATTGCTTTTAAAATTATTATTATTTTTTGAGATGGAGTGTCGCTCTGTTGCCTGGGCTGGAGTGCAGTGGTACAGTCTTGGCTCACTACAACCTCCACCTCCCAGGTTCAAGTGATTCTCCTGCCTCAGCCTTCTGAGCAGCTGGGATTACAGGCGGCCACCACCATGCCCGGCTAATTTTTATATTTTTAGTAGAGATGGGGTTTCACTATGTTGGCCAGGCTGGTCTTGAACTCCTGACCTCGTGATCTACCCACCCCAGCCTCCCAAAGTTCTGGGATTACAGGTGTGAGCCACCGTGCCTGGCCTACATTTTAAAATTAATTAATTATAAGCAGGGTCTCACTGTTTTGGCCAGACTGGTCTTGAACTGATAAGAGTTCTGAACTCTTATCAGTTCGAGACCAGCCTAGGCAACATGGTGAAACCCTGTCTCTACTAAAAATATTTTAAAAATTAGCAGGGTGTGGTGGTGCATGCCTATAATCCCAGCTACTTGGGAGGCTGAGGCAGGACAATCGCTTGAACTAGGGAGATGGAGGTTGCAGTGAGTTGAGATCGCGCCACTGCACTCCAGCCTAGGCAACAGAGTGAGACTCCATCTCAAAAAAAAAAAAAAAGTAACATTGTTGGAATATTTAGTTAATTTATAGAAGCATATTGGCCTAATTGGGGCAAATACCTTATTCTGACATTCTATTTTTTGTTTTTTTTTGCTTTACTGAGTTTTTTTGCCAGTGGAATTTAAGCCCTTGATACATGAGGAGGGAAAATACCTTGGATCCGTGCCGCACATGTAAAGTACACAGGAGATTTAGAAAACTTCGTAGCAAAAAGAGTATAAAGTATCTCAATAATTTTTGTGGGCTGGACACGGTGGCTCAAGCCTATACTCTCAGCACATTGGGAAGCTGAGATGCGTGAGTCTAGGAGTTCGAGACCAGCCTAGGCAACATAATGGGACCCCCCTATCTATAAAAATAATTAACCAGATGTGGTGTGCATCTGTAGTCCCAGTTACTTGAGAGGCTGAAGTGGGAGGATCGTTTGAGCCGGGAAGTTGAGGCTACAGTGAGCTGTGATTGAGCCACTGCACTCCAGCCTGGGTGACAGAGTGCCTGTCTCCAAAAAATAATAATAATAATAATAAGTTTTGTATGATCATATGTTGAAATAACATTTTGGATATATTAAACGAAATAAAATACATTATTAAAATTAATTTCACCTGTTTCTTTTAACTTTTTTTTTTTTTTTTTTTTTTTTTTTTGAGACGGAGTCTCGCTCTGTCGCCCAGGCTGGAGTGCTGTGGCCGGATCTCAGCTCACTGCAAGCTCCGCCTCCCGGGTTCATGCCATTCTCCTGCCTCAGCCTCCGGAGTAGCTGGGACTACAGGCGCCCGCCACCTCGCCCGGCTAGTTTTTTTTTTTTGTATTTTTTAGTAGAGACGGGGTTTCACCGTGTTAGCCAGGATGGTCTCGATCTCCCGACCTCGTGATCCGCCCGTCTCGGCCTCCCAAAGTGCTGGGATTACAAGCTTGAGCCACCGCGCCCGGCCTTCTTTTAACTTTTTAAATATGGCTACCAGAAAATTTAAAATGCATATGTGGCTTGTCTTCTATTTCTGTTGGATGCTGCTGCCTTAGATTATTAATTATTCAGTGTAAAGACTGCTGGTAGGTACTTCCTGCACTTCTCTGAATATGTGCGTCTTCACAGTAGCAAAAGGGGTATTTTGAGTCTGTCCACCAAAGAGGGAGGGAGAAGTGCAGCCCTCTCAGGTTCTGTTAGAAAACCTGATCCCAGGGCCAGGCGCGGTGGCTCAAACCTGTAATCCCAGCACTTTGGGAGGCCGAGACGGGTGGATCACAAGGTCAGGAGATCGAGACCATCCTGGCTAACCCGGTGAAACCCCGTCTCTACTAAAAAATACAAAAAACTAGCCGGGCGAGGTGGCGGGCGCCTGTAATCCCAGCTACTCGGGAGGCTGAGGCAGGAGAATGGCGTAAACCCGGGAGGCGGAGCTTGCAGTGAGCTGAGATCCGGCCACTGCACTCTAGCCTGGGCGACAGAGCGAGACTCCGTCTCAACAAAAAAAAAAAAAAAAAAAGAAAACCTGATCCCAGGCTGGGTGCGGTGCCTCATGCCTGTAATCCCAGCACTTTGGGAGGCTGAGGTGGGCAGATCACGAGGTCAGGAGATCAAGGACCATCCAGGCTAACATGGTGAAACCCCGTCTCTACTAAAAAAAATACAAAAACTTAGCCAGGCGAGGTGGCGGGCGCCTGTAGTCCCAGCTACTCGGGAGGCTGAGGCAGGAGAATGGCGTGAACGTGGGAGGCGGAGCTTGCAGTGAGCCAAGATCCTGCCACTGCCCTCCAGCCTGGGCCCCACTGCCCTCCAGCCTGGGTGACAGACACTCTGTCTCAAAAAACAAAAAAACAAAAACCTGATCCCAAGCCAGGCGTGGTGGCTCACGCCTGTAATCCCAGCACTTTGGGAGGTCGAGGCAGGAGGATTGCTTAAGCACAGGAGTTCGAGACCAGTCTGGGCAACGTAGCGAGACTCCCAGCTTCTTGGGAGGCTGAGGTAGGAGGATTGCCTGAGCCCAGGAGTTAGAGGTTGCAGGAGTTAGAGGTTCCATGATTGCACCTTTCATTCCATTACATTTGCTGCCTTGAGAACAGAAGACCTGTTGGTTTTGTTGCCAGTTTGCTCAGTCATTTTTATGAAAGAGCCAGTGCTAACTAGGTACTTCTTCGTGCCTTCTCTGAGAGTCAAGAACTCTAGTGTGTTTGCGTGTGTTCAATCTCTCATTAAATGTTCTCACTATCCCAGAGAACCATCTCATTGGACCTTGGTCTGTATATACCTTCATCTTAGGCTCTGACTTGTAATTATTTTTAGAACAATTTTTTTTTTCTTTTTTTTTTGAGAAAGAGTTTTGCTCTTGTTGCCCAGGCTGGAATGCAGTGGTGCGATCTCAGCTCACCTCAATCTCCACCTCCCGGGTTCAAGCAATTCTGCCTCAGCCTCTGGAGTAGCTGTGATTACAGGCATGTGCCACCATGCCCAGCTAATTTTGTATTTTTAGTAGAGACAGGGTTTCTCCGAGTTGGTCAGGCTGGTCTCGAACTCCCGACCTCAGGTGATCTGCCTGCCTCGGCCTCCCAAAGTGCTGGGATTACAGGCTTAAGCCACTGCCCCTGGCCTAATTTTAGAACTTCTTAAAATGACTTGGCCTCTATTGATATTTCCATGACCCATACTATTCAGAAAGAGGATTATAGGTGATTAGCTGGCTGGGTTTCTCATACCAGAGCATTTCACTGGGGTGTTCCTGAACCTGGGACAATTTTTATGCCTGGCATTTTTCTTTCCTTCTCTGTTATCCCAGACTAAGCAATTTTTTAAATAGTTACTATTTGTTGAGTAGGAGAATCTCAGGCAGATCTTCCTAGATCCTCATTTATACTTTTAAACTTGTAGTCCTGGAATTAGCTCTCTGTCCCCCCACCCCAAACATCCACTTTCTACATTTTGGCCACAGTACAGGTTTACTGTGTATAACTAAAAGGGCTGTGGAGTAGAAAGAAAGGAACCGACATTTGTTGGGCATCTGTTGTGTGCCGTGCACTGAGCTGGATGCTGTAGGAATATCTCAATGCCCCTGAGGAGTGGGAAATATTATCTCTATTTTATAGATAAGGGAATGGAAATCTGGGAGTTTAGTAATTTTTAAATTTCACACACCTCTGGTAGATAATGGATTATAGAACCTGGCATAATAGCCACTTGTCATCCCAGTGTAAAAGAGATATGTGGTGGGCCGGGCGCGGTGGCTCAAGCCTGTAATCCCAGCACTTTGGGAGGCCGAGACGGGCGGATCACAAGGTCAGGAGATCGAGACCATCCTGGCTAACACGGTGAAACCCCGTCTCTACTAAAAAAATACAAAAAACTAGCCGGGCGTGGTGGCGGGCAACTGTAGTCCCAGCTACCCGGAGGCTGAGGCAGGAGAATGGTGTGAACCTGGGAGGCGGAGCTTGCAGTGAGCTGAGATCCGGCCACTGCACTCCAACCTGGGTGACAGAGCGAGACTCTGTCTCAAAAAAAAAAAAAAAAAGAGAGATGTGTGGCCAGATGCGGTGGCTCACATATGTAATCCCAGCACTTTGGGAAGCCGAGGCAGGAGGATGACTTGAGCCCAGGAGTTCAAGACCAGCCTGGGCATGTTTTGTTTGTCTCACAAAACATGTTGTAAAAAACGAGTGTGGCATGGTGGTATGTGCCTATAGTCCCAGCTCCTTGGGATGCTGAGGTGGGAGGATCTCTTGAGCCCACGATCATGCCATTGCACTCTAGCCTGGGCCACAGAGCAAGACTCTGTCTTTAAAAAATAAGAAAAAAAAAAAGCTGTGATTATCCCAAGATGGAGGTTGTGAATGTGTTTGTATTGTTCTAAACTGGGAGAAACAGGCTGGGTGTGTTGGCTCATGCCTGTAATCTCAGCACTTTGGGAGGCCGAGGTGGGATATCACTTGAGTCCAGGACTTCAAGGCCAGCCTGGGCAACATGGTGAAGACCCCATCTCTAGTTTTTAAAAATAAACTGGGAGAAAGAAGCAGGGTCCTCCCCAGAACATCTTTATCCCTAGTCATAGACCTGACACCTGTGTTGGGCAATGGCTACTTCTAGATTATTTACCCCTACTGGGACTTGTGGTGACCATATGCACACTTTGGTTTACAGTTGGGACCCCTGATTTTAGCAGGATGGCCCAATGGAATCAGCTACAGCAGCTTGACACACGGTACCTGGAGCAGCTCCATCAGCTCTACAGTGACAGCTTCCCAATGGAGCTGCGGCAGTTTCTGGCCCCTTGGATCGAGAGTCAAGATTGGTAAGTCCTTAAGAGACTCTCTACATTGTTAGGTTTCGGTTTGAGTCAAGAGACATGAACTCTTAATGTCATGCTTTGCTGTTTAATTAAAAAATTTATGGGTACAGGTGATGGGGAAAATGAGATCAGGAGATAAAGTGACACCCTTTGGTCTTGTAAAGCATTTTTTATATTAGAAGGGCATGTGGGCAACTGTCTTTGACACATTGGAACTGCCTGTATGGTGGTAGATGTCTTGAAGGTTGATTTGGACCTCATTTACTTGGGCACATCCTCTGTATTTTCTGATAATCCAGCGATGTGGTAGACATATTTTTTCTTTGAATGTGAGTTCTGTCATAGCTAGAACTTTGGGTTGATACTTGTAATTCCCCTTTAGTTAAAGGAAGGAGCCACAGGGGTGTATTAGTCTGTTCTCAGCTTGCTGTAAAGAAATACCTGAGATTGGGTAATTTATAAGAAAAGAGGTTTAATTGGCTCATAGTTCTGCAGGCTGTATAGGAAGCATAGCAGCATCCACTGCCAGGGAGGCCTCAGCAAGCTTCCAATCATGGCGGAAGGCAGAGTGGGAGCAGGCAGGTCACATGGCCAGAGCAAGAGCAAGAGAGCAAGGGGGAAGCGCCACACCCTTTTAAACGATCAGATCGCACAAGAACTCACTGTCTCGAGGACAGTATCAACAGGGATGGTGCTAAACCATTCGTGAGAAACCTACCCCCATGATCCAGTCACCCTCCACCAGGCCCCACCTCCAACAGTGGGGGTTACATTTCAGTATGAGATTTGGGCAGGGATGTAGATCCAAACTAGATCACAGGATAAGGGAAATAGATTCCATTCATAGAGGAGATAATGGCACAGAAGTCCAGCAACTATTTCCTTCACTTTAATATGCTCAGGCTCACCTACTGATTTTGGTTTAATTCAGGCCAGTGTTAATATGACCTGGTTTTTCCAGAATGCATATCCTGATTTGGTGAAGGGCCAGGAGGTGATTCCCAGATGCTGGAGATAGGCCATCCCAGCCTGGGATTACTTATTTATACTAATAAATCTGACCAGAGTTAATTGAGAGTTTAAAGAAAAACAGCATAGCTATCTACTTTGCTCAAATATTTTACAAATACAGATTATGAGAGTGGATAATATCTAGGATAATTGTTTTTTTGTTTTGTTGTGGGTTTTTGTTGTTTTTTTTTTTTTTGAAACAGAGTCTAGCTCTAGCCCAGGCAGGAGTGCAGTGGCACAATTTCACTCACTCTTGGGTTCAAGCGATTCTCCTGCCTCAGCCTCCCGAGTAGCTGGGATTACAGGTGCTCACCACCACACCCGGCTAATTTTTGATTTTTAGTAGAGACAGGGTTTCACCATGCTGGCTTGTTTGGTCTGGAACTGCTGACCTCAGGTGATCCGCCAGCCTCGGCCTCCCAAAGTGCTGGGATTACAGGCGTGAGCCACCGTGCCCGGCCTGAAATAATTATTAACAATTATTAAATTGATGGCATTTGATTGCTGAGCAAGAAGAATCTAAAATGATGAATGGGTTTATAGCATCAGGTTTGCTTTATTTTTTTTTTTCCTCTTTCTTGATGGTGATTTCTATGTTTGTGTGTATGTGTCGGCTTCAGAGCCATTCTTTATCATTCTTCCTTTTCCTAGGGCATATGCGGCCAGCAAAGAATCACATGCCACTTTGGTGTTTCATAATCTCCTGGGCGAGATTGACCAGCAGTATAGCCGCTTCCTGCAAGAGTCGAATGTTCTCTATCAGCACAATCTACGAAGAATCAAGCAGTTTCTTCAGGTATGATGAGAAACTGAGGACAAGGAGAAACAGGACCCGTAGAGTCGGGTGTTAGCGTTCTTTCCTGGAAGCATTTCTTTTCTCATTTGGCTAAATAACGAGAATCTTATCTTGTATTTTCAATTACAGGAGAAGTAATTAGCCCTTTCTCAAAGCTCTGTATACTTACCCGTGAGCATCACCTGAGAATCACTTCTCTTGTCATAGTTGAAGTAATAAAGTGATTGTTTTGTTTTGTTTTTTTGAGACGGAGTCTCGCTCTGTCGCCCAGGCTGGAGTGCAGTGGCATGATCTCGGCTCACCGCCAGCTCCACCTCCCGGGTTCATGCTATTCTCCTGCTTCAGCCTCCCAAGTAGCTGGGACTACAGGCGCCCGCCACCATGCCTGGTTAATTTTTTTGTATTTTTAGTAGAGACGGGGTTTCATCGTGTTAGCCAGGATGATCTCGATCTCCTGATCTCGTGATCCACCCACCTCGGCCTTCCAAAGTGCTGGAATTACAGGCATGAGCTACCATGCCTGACCATAAAGTGATTGTTACATTAATCATACATGTTAGCATGTTAACCGGGTCCACTGATAGGAAGATGACTCTCACTGTTACATGTTAAAGGTTTGACCGTAATGGGATACTTCTTGAATAAGTCAGTTGCTTCCCTGCAAGAGCAGGATAGCATACTGTGTAAAGACTCAGACAAGGCCAGGCATGGTGGCTCACGCCTGTAATCCCAACACCTTAGGAGGTTGAGGTGGGAGGATTGCTTGAGCCCGGGAGTTTGAGACCAGCCTGGGCAGCATAACGAGACACCATCTCTACAGAATTTTTTTTTCAAAAACTAGCCAGTTGTGGTGGCATATACCTGTAGTCTTAACTACTTAGAAGGCTGAGGTGAGAAAATCACTTGAGCCTGGGAGGTCGAAGCTGCAGTAAGCTGTGATTGCACCACTGCACTCCAGCCTGGTGGACAGAGTGAGAGCCAGTCTCAAAAAAAAAAAGACTCAGGCTAGTGTGCCTTCTGTTACAGAAATAGTAACGACCTCCCCTTCGCCCACCCACAGAGAGCCTTCACCCAGGCTCTGAAGCCTTTGTTCTGTTCTTTCCTAGAGTAAATGCTTTCCTTGATGAATACATTAGTTTTAAGGTGCCGCAGTTCAGTCCACATCTCCATGGTCTGCTACTGATTTTCATTCTCTTTCTCTCCTACTTACAGAGCAGGTATCTTGAGAAGCCAATGGAGATTGCCCGGATTGTGGCCCGGTGCCTGTGGGAAGAGTCACGCCTCCTACAGACTGCAGCCACTGCGGCCCAGGTGAGACCTGAGACAAAACAAATCCCTGGTCTGGGAGGAATGGAAAATCAAACAACTTTATAATGAGATAAATTATTAGATCTACTAAAAAAGAAAGAAAATAAATTAAATAGATCAATAATCATAAAAATACATCGAAAAACTCTTAAAAAAAAGAAAGTTCCACCCCCTAAAATACATTGAAAAAACTCTACAAAAAGAAAGTTCCACCAAAAGAATCCAACAGACCCACTGGTTTGACAAACTTTTTTTTTTTGTTTTTTTTTGAGACGGAGTTTTGCTCCTGTTACCCAGGCTGGAGTGCAATGGCGCGATCTCGGCTCTCCACCTCCAGGGTTCAAGTGATTCTCCTGCCTCAGTCTCCTGAGTAGCTGGGATTATAGGCATGCGCCACCACACCTGGCTAATTTTGTATTTTTAGTAGAGACGGGGTTTCTCCATGTTGGAGACCTCCCGACCTCAGGTGATCCGCCCACCTCGGCCTCCCAAAGTGCTGAGATTACAGGCGTGAGCCACCGTGCCCGGCTTGTTCTGACAAACTTTCGTAGTACAGATTATTCCAATATCATTCAAACGTTTCCAAAGTATAGGAAAACAAGAGATGTTTCCAGCTTATTTTATAAGGCTGGAAAAATCCTCATATCAAAACCTAAAAAACAGCCAGGAGTAGTGGCTCACACCTGTAATCTCAGCACTTTGGGAGGCTGAGACAGGCAGATTGCTGAGCCTCAGAAGTTCAAGACCAGCTGGGGCAACATAGCGAGACCTCATCTCTATTTTTTTCTTTTTTTTTTTGAGACAGAGTCTTGCTCTGTCGCCCAGGCTGGAGTGTAGTGGCGCCATCTTGGCTCGCTGCAACCTCCGCCTCCCAGGTTGAAGTGATTCTCTTGTCTCAGCCTCCCGAGTAGCTGGACTACAGGTGTGTGCCACCACGCCTGGCTAATTTTTTGTATTTTTTTTAGTAGAGACGAAGTTTCACCTTGTTAGACAGGATGGTCTTGATCTCCTGACCTCATGATCCACCTGCTGTGGCCTCCCAAAGTGCTGGGATTACAGGTGTGAGCCACCACACCTGGCTTAATTAAGCATGATGCACAGTAGTGAAGCACTATTCTTAGTAAAACTGCGAAAGATAAGGATGTCTTTTACTCTTGATACTTTTCTGAAGGATCCAGCCTATCCAAAAAAAAAAAAGAAATGAGGGTACAAATATTGGAAAGCAAGGGACAGAATTCTTATTATTTACAGATAGACAGGTCTTCCTAGAAGATCCAAGAGAAACAAAACTAACAATAACAATTAGAACTAGCAAGGTTTAGAAAGGCCATTGTATACAAGATAAATATTTTCAGAATCTGCAGTTCCTCTATACGGTGGCATTAGTAACCTATTAGAAGATGTAATGAAAGTAAAGATCTGGGCCAGGCAATGGTGTCTCACACCTGTAATCCCAGCACTTTGGGAGGCCATGGTGGGTGGATCCATGAGATCAAGAGATTGAGACCATCCTGGCCGACATGGTGAAACCCCATCTCTACTAAAAATACAAAAATTAGCTAGGCATGGTGGTACGCGCCTGTAGTCCCAGCTACTCAGGAAGCTGAGGCAGGAGAATCGCTTGAACCTGGGAGGCAGAGGTTGCAGTGAGCTGAGATCATGCCACTGCACTCCAGCCTGGGTGACAGAGCGAGACTGTCAAAAAAAAAAAAAAAAAAAAAAAGAAAGCAAAGATCTGATTCATAATAGTAAAATGAAATGTATGCAATTTGCATATACTATTGGTATGTATGGGAAAATATCTGGAAACATACATACTAAATCATTAAAGTAGGTGGTCATAGGAGACTTTTTTACCTTCTGTGAGGGGTTTTACTTTCTTTAATATCCTATAATCAGGGACATTTTTTCTTTTTCTCCCTGACCCCCTGCTTTTTAAAAAATTGTGGTGAAATACACATAACATTACATTTCAAATTTACCATTGTAACCTTTTGTGTTTTGAGACAGTCTCACTCTGTCACCCAGGCTGTAGTGCAGCGGTGTGATCACAGCTCACTGCAGCCTCAACCGTCTGGACCCTTATGATCCTCCTGCCTCAGCCTTATGAGTAGCTGGGACTACAGGCATATGCCACCATGCCCAACTAATTTTTTTTTTTGGTAGAGGTGGGCTCTTGCTGTGTTTCCCAGGCTGGTGTTGAACTCCTGGGCTCATCAACTGATGAGAGAGAGCTCTCCAGGCAGAAAGAAGATCATGTTCAAAGACAGAAACAGAAACATGTATTCTTGGGAGAAGTATAGAAAGTTCGGCATCTGATTGGGTCGGGAAGATGAGCTAGTCAAGGCTCATGATGATGTTTTAATTAGTCATGCCAAGCAATGGGGCTCTGGAAGAGCAGTTTACCACAAGGAGCCAACTGCTTTGATATGAACCCACAGCCCTGCCACTTGCTCTGTAACCTTAAGTAAACAATTTTTACTCTCTCTGTTCCTCCAGTGGGAGTGATAATTATACCTTCTTCATAGAATTCATACATGTAAAATGCTTAGAACAGTATCTGACACATAAATGCAAAACAATTTAACTGCTTTCTGCTGCTGCTGACATCACTATCATCACCCTCACCATTACTGTAGGAAATGGGGACCCAGTGAAGAATGTTTTGTATTTTTGGTAGAGATGGGGTTTCACCATGTTGACCAGGCTGGTCTCGAACTCCTGACCTCAGGTGATCCGCCCACCTCGGTCTCCCAAAGTGCTGGGATCACAGGCATGAGCCACTGTGCCCAGCCCCAGTGAGGAATTTTAAGCAGAAAACTGATATGCTCAGGTGTGAGTGAGGTGGTAGATAACACTTACTGTGCAGTGCCCTTTAGCCCAAGAGGTTAGCATACAGGCGCTTGCCCAGGCAGCACTAGGATTTTCTGTTACGGAAAACCTTTGTATTTTATCCTGCTCCACAATATAAAAATATGTGGTTTAAGTCAATTTGGATAGAGACTCCAACTTACCATGGGAGGTAGGAAAGCCAAAGGTATCCCAAGGATGTTTTCAATTGGATGGATTAGGGGTCTGCAAACTGTGACCATGGCCCAAATCCAGCCTGCTGCTGTTTTGTAAATGAGGTTTTTTCAGAACCCAGCCACACTCGGTTATTTATGCATTATCTGTGGCTGCTTTTGTGCTGCAGTGGCAGGGCTATTTGTGGCAGGGACTATATGACCCAGGAAGCCAAAAATATTTACCTTCTGTCCCTTAGAGAAAAAGTTTCCAACCCCTGATATGAAGCTGTAAGTTGGATATTTGTGGCCTCAACCCAGGCCTCACTGCTATTTTTTCTGTTTATGATATCTGGCATGCTCTTAAGTGTCTAGAATGGGTTAAAGATAGAAGAATGGATGTAATCCCTGCTACCAGGGGCTGTCAGGCTAGTTGGGATTGTAAGTACACAAACACTCAAAGTGAGAAAAACACAGAAGAGGATGTGTGTCATTTTGTCTAAGGAAGTTGAATAAGATTTTGCAGGAAAGGAAACATTTGAACTGAATTTGAAGGTGAGTGAGTTCAGGTGTGTTTGGGCTAAAGCCCAGGCCAGGTTGAGTGGATAGCGGGTGGGGAGGGAGTGTGGAAACACATTGCATGCAGGAAAGAGTGGGGAGTTTGGGGCGACCGAAGCACAGGGAGGGAAAGTTGAAGTTATCAATTGTGTGAACAGCTTTCTGTGTTGGCCTGAGATGTTTACAGCTGGAAGCAGTGGGGAGTCAGTGAAGTTTTTTACAAAGGTATTAGAGGTGGGTTTCTGTGGGTGATCATCAATCACATGTTTTCCCCCTTTAAGTGTAGTCCTACTTGAGAAATAGACATGGGAGTGGAATGAAGATTAAAACATCAGCTGTATAGGTAAAACTAGAATGGAAAGTGTGGCTTGAGCTGGTAACCATAGGGGCTTTCCGATGCCTGTGCCCTGAGTTAGATCTTGGTGTGGAGAGAGCCTGGGTGTGCAGAGCAGCACCCTCACGCCACCCCAGCCATCCATATGGAGCTTCAGCCGCCATAGACCAACATTCACTGAAGGCAGAGGGATAGGCCTCTAGACCTGCTTCTAGCAACCAGGCTGCTGCTCTTGCTTGTGGTGGGCCCTAGTAAGGCAAGAGTGAGAGGAGGGAGGCACCAGCTTGGTGCTGGATTCTTTGAAGATCTGTGTGTGCACAGAGTCTTTCTCTCCATCTTACCAATCAGGTGAGTCACTGTCACTGTGGGAAGTAGTAGGGGTAGGGGCATGGGTCACCTTCCCAAAACTTCTAAGAAGTTTGTATTCTTTTTTTTTTTTTTTTTTTTTTGAGATGGAGTCTCACTCTGTCCCCCTGGCTGGAGTGCAGTGGCCAGATCTCAGCTCACTGCAAGCTCCGCCTCCCGGGTTCAGGCCATTCTCCTGCCTCAGCCTCCCGAGTAGCTGGGACTATAGGCGCCCGCCACCTCGCCCGGCTAGTTTTTTTTTTGTATTTTTTAGTAGAGACGGGGTTTCATTGTGTTAGCCAGGATGGTCTCGATCTCCTGACCTCGTGATCCGCCCGTCTCGGCCTCCCAAAGTGCTGGGATTACAGGCTTGAGCCACCGCGCCCGGCCTAAGAAGTTTGTATTCTATGGGCTTGGATAGGGACCATGGGAAAGGAAGAGAATGGTTGCCCATAAAACTGGCTCTAGTGCAGCCTCAAACTTCTGGACGTAAGTGATCCTCCCACCTCAGCCTCCCAAGTAGCTAGTACGTATATGCCACCACGCCCAGCTAATTTAAAAAAAAATTTTTTTTTTTTTTTTGATTGAGATGGGGTCTCTCTCTATGTTCCCTGGGCCGGTCTCAAACTCCCAGCCTCAAGTGATCCTCCTGCCTTGGTTCCCAAAGTGCTGGGATTATAGGTGGGAGCCACCATGCCCAGCCCAAACCTGTAATTTTTTTTTTTTTTTTTTTTTGAGATGGAGTTTCACTCTTGTTGCCCAGGCTGGGGTGCAGTGGCACAGTCTTGGCTCAACACAACTTCCACCTCCCGGGTTCAAGCAATTCTCCTGCCTCAGCCTCCCAAGTAGCTGGGATTACAGGCACGCGCCACCACGCTCAGCTAACTTTGTATTTTTAGTAGAGACGGGGTTTCTCCATGTTGGTCAGGCTGGTCTCAAACTCCAAACCTCAGGTAATCCACCCGCCTTGGCCTCCCAAAGTGCTGGGATTACAGGCATGAGCCACTGCACTTGGCACAAACCTGTAATTTTTTTTTTTTTTTTGAGGCGGAGTCTCACTCTGTCGCCCAGGCTGGAGTGCGGTGGCGTGATCTCAGCTCACTGCAAGCTCCGCCTCCCAGGTTCACGCCATTCTCCTGCCTCAGCCTCCGGAGTAGTTGGGACTACAGGCGCCTGCCACCACGCCCGGCTAGTTTTTTGTATTTTTAGTAGAGACGGGGTTTCACCGTGTTAGCCAGGATGGTCTTGATCCCCTGACCTCGTGATCCGCCCGCCTCGGCCTCCCAAAGTTCAGGGATTACAGGCGTGAGCCACCGCGCCCGGCCACAAACCTGTAATTTTTAAGTTTCATATGCTATTTTTTTTTTATTTCTTTAATTAATTAATTCATTCATTCGAGATGGGGCCTTACTATGTTGACTAGGCTAGTTTTGAATTCCTGGCCTCAAACAGTCCTGCCACTTCAGCCTTCCCAAGTGCTGAGATTATAGGTATGAGCTGCTACATCTGGTCTTCTTTCTTCTTTTTCTTTTTCCGTGTGCTATTTGACCTTTTCCAAGGTACCAGCCTCCCCTTCTCCCTGAGATATCTTTTGATATGGAATTTCATCCCTAGGGCAGGACTTTTTTTTATTATCCCTCAGAAATATACTGGACACCATGTTTAAGTAGACATCCAACATCTGCTATCATAAATTGTTCTGAATTTTTTGACATGCTTGCCCATAAGCTTTTCGAAGGCATAGACCATATCTTAGCTGAACATGTGGTCTCTTAGTGCAGTTCATAGAGGGGGTTTATGGTATGACCTATGTAGTGTCACCTGTATAGTGACAGCACCACTGCCTCTGTTTCCCTTCCTCTCATGATGGCAGCAGCATCTCAAGCCAAATATGGGGTATTCCTCTCCCCATATTTCTGTGTTCACATGTGCATTGACCTCCTTTTTGGCAGCAAGGGGGCCAGGCCAACCACCCCACAGCAGCTGTGGTGACAGAGAAGCAGCAGATGCTGGAGCAGCACCTTCAGGATGTCCGGAAGAGAGTACAGGTGATGCAAGTTACAAGCCTTGGGCAGGGAGCTTTTATTAATTTTTTTTTTTTTTTTTTTTTTTGAGACAAGGTCTTGCTTTGCTGCTCAGGCTGGGCTGCAGTGGCATGATCACAGCTTACTGCAGCCTTGACCTCTCAGGCCCAAGCAGTTCTCTTACCTCATCCTCCCAAGTAACCGGGACCGCAGGCGTGCACCACCATGCCCAGCTAATTTAAAACAAAATTTTGTAGAGATGGGGGTCTCCCTGTGTTGCCCAGGCTGATCTCAAACTGCTGGGCTCAAGTGATCCTCCCAACTCAGCCTCTCAAAGTGCTAGGATTACAGGCATGAGCCACTGCGCCTGGCCACCAGGAGCCTTCTCTTGGGGATACTGCCTGCAAGTCCTCCATGTATCTTTTTTGAGGTTTTGGCTTCATTTGAATTCTCCTCTGATACGTTATTTTTTCTGTTCCCAAGGAAATCTTTTTTTACTTCTGTTTTTTTGTTTACTTATTTTAAACAGGATCTAGAACAGAAAATGAAAGTGGTAGAGAATCTCCAGGATGACTTTGATTTCAACTATAAAACCCTCAAGAGTCAAGGAGGCAAGTGAATATTAGAGACGTTAAAATCTCTAGAAAGTGAGTTTGTGTTGTTGAGTTGAAAGAGTCATTTGTCTTAACTCTTAGATTTTAAGGCGGTCGGGGCGCAAGGGAGTTACGGGTGCTCAAAGGAGCCTGGTCATTAAGGACAGGAGTATTCCCTCAGGTCAAGGAGTTTTTCCTTCCTCCGCAGACATGCAAGATCTGAATGGAAACAACCAGTCAGTGACCAGGCAGAAGATGCAGCAGCTGGAACAGATGCTCACTGCGCTGGACCAGATGCGGAGAGTAAGGGCATCGGTCGGACCACTTCCCCTATGTGTCTCGCTCACTTGCGGGATTTCAGCATCTTGTGGCAGAACTTGCTTGGTTTCTAAGAAGTTCCTGCTCTGGAGTTGACTAAAGAATGTGGTTAGAGACTGTCTGAGGAAATGTTTTCTGACTTTGTTTTGGTTTCCAACCAGAGCATCGTGAGTGAGCTGGCGGGGCTTTTGTCAGCGATGGAGTACGTACAGAAAACTCTCACAGACGAGGAGCTGGCTGACTGGAAGAGGCGGCAACAGATTGCCTGCATTGGAGGTCCGCCCAACATCTGCCTAGATCGGCTAGAAAACTGGTAAAGGATGAAAGAAGCTTTTCCTTTCTTTCTCGAAAGCTAGATTGAATTCTGATGTTAACTGCAGGCCCACAGAATTGGTACTCTATCTCCAACGTGGGGACTTTTCCATATTCAAATTTAACCCAATAATTAAAGTTTTTACTTTATTTTGGCTGGGCGGAGGCCAAGATGGGCGGATCACTTGAGGTCAGGTGTTGGAGACCAGCCTGGCTAACATGGTGAAAACCCATCTCTGCTAAAAACATAATAATTAGCCGGGCATGGTGGTGCGTGCCTGTAGTCCCAGCTACTCTGGGCGGCTGAGGCAGGAGAATCACTTGAACCTGGGATATGGAGGTTGCAGTGAGCCGAGATCGCACTACCAGATGCCAACCAGCCTGGGCGACAGAGTGAGACTCCATCTCAAAAAAATAAAAATAAAATAAAGTTTTTACTTTATTTGGAGAAACTTTGTTTAAAAAAATATATTTATATTATTATATTTTAAGTATATTTTACTTGATTCAATTAAGGCTTTTGGTTTAACTGTATTTAACAGATAAACAAAACTTTTAATTTTAGTTATTTTAGTAATCTAAAACAATGCATGCCCTTTTTAAGGGGAAAAATCCAAATACAGAAAATTAATCAAATGAAGAAAAAAAACTTTTTTTTTTTTTTTTGAGATGGAGTCTCGCTCTGTTGCCCAGGCTGGAGTGCAGTGGCGTGATCTCCCCTCACTGTAAGCTCCGCCTCCCAGGTTCACGCCATTCTCCTGCCTCAGCCTACCAAGTAGCTGGGACTACAGGCGCCCGCCACTATGCCCGGCTAATTTTTGTATTTTTAGTAGAGACAGGGTTTCACCGTGTTGGCCAGGATAGTCTCAATCTCCTGACCTCCTGATCCGTCCGTCTCGGCCTCCCAAAGTGCTGGGATTACAGGCGTGAACCACCGCACCTGGCCGAAGAAAAGATTTTTAAATTAAATCATCAGCAGTACTGGTAGTTAAAATTTTAGTTGACGCGCAGTCTAGACATCTGTCATTATGTATATACACATAAAGACAGAAATTTATACAGTTTATATTAGCAGGATCATTTTTTTTTTCTTTTTTTGGAGTCAGGGTCTCACTGTGTTACCCAGTCTAGAGTACAGTGATGCAATCATGGCTCACTGGAGCCTTGACCTCCTGGGCTCAAGCAATCTTCCCACCTTTGCCTTCTGAGTAGCTGGGACTACAGGTGTGCACCACCACACCTGGCTAATTTTTAAATTTTTTATAGAGACAGGGTCTTACTTTGTTGCCTGGACTGGTCTCAAACTCCTGGGCTCAAGGGATCATCCCACTTCGGCCTCTCAGAAGCGCTGGAATTATAGATGTGAGCTGCTGTGCCCAGCCCAGGATCTTTATATGCTTTTCTGTAATCTGCACTTTTACCTTCATCCAGTAAATCTTACTGCACACCCTTCATGTGCAAGGCCCTATAGTGAGCATGTTGCACCAGCTTGCCCTAGGAGACACTTGAGATACAGAGCCTGAACTGGAAATTTAGGGCAACTCTACATGAGAATGCCTGTCTATTCATATCCTCACTAACCCCGAGTGTTGTTAATTTACTGAAAGCAGTTTTACATGCTTCCTGACCAGGGAACGAAGAAGCTTAAGTTCTGGGAATGGGAGGATAGAAGTGCCAGAACAGAGTTAGGGAGTTCAGAAATCCCTGCAGCAGTCCTCCTCCCTCTCTTTTCACTTTCTTTCTGGTCTTTTGGTTTATTACACTAGTGATAAACCATCAAAGAATGATGGAATGATGCTAAACTTCTCTATTCTTTTTTTTTTTGAGACTAGAGTCTCACTTTGTCACCCAGGTTAGAGTGCAGTGACACGATCATGGCTTGCTGCAACCTTCTCCTCCCAGGTTCAAGCAATTCTTAGCCACAACCTTCCAAGTAGCCAGGATTACAGGCCCATGCCACCATGCCTGGCTATTTTTTTGTATTTTAGTACAGATGGGGTTTCACCATGTTGGCCAGACTGGTCTCAAACTCCTGGTCTCAAGTGATCCACCTGCCTCGGCCTCTCAAATTTCTGGGATTACAGGTGTGACCCACTGTGCCTGGCCTAATATTCTCTATTCCTGGAGATAGATTTAATGAGCTTTTTCTTACTCTCTATTCACTTATTCCTTGTGCATGTTATCAATGTCTTGAAACATAATGTTGTGTCCTTTGATCAGTTGAAGGCTGACATTGAAAAGGTTTATGGGGATTGGGTGTCGTGGCTCACGCCTGTAAATCCCAGTGCTTTGGGAGGCAGAATCAGGAGGATTGCTTGAACCCAGGAGTTTGAGACCAGCCTGGGCAACAAAGTGTAAGGTCCCATTCCTACAAAAATTTAAAAAACTAGACATGTGCCATTACACTTCAGCCTGGGTGACAAGAGTGAAACTCTATCTCAAAAAACTAAACAGGCATGGTGGCACACACCTGTAGTTCTAGCTACTCAGGAAGCCAAGGTAGGAGGATCACTTGTGTCCAGGAGTTGGAGGAGGCAGTGAGCTATGATCATGCCATTACACTGCACTGGGCCACAGAGTGGGACCCTGCCTCAAAAAAAAAAAAAAAGAAAGAAAATAAAGGGCTCATGTAGTTCAAGCCCTTCTCTTCATGAGAGGGGAAGCTAAGGCCCATGATGGTGAAGGGCCTGGCAAAACTTGCACAGATAGTGTGTGACAGAGCTGGCTCAAATCCATCTTTGTGAGCTGTCTATGTTCATAGACAAGTTAGGATGAATAAAGTAAGTGCTAAATTTCATATTTCATGTTCTGCATATCTGGGCTCAGATGCTTGTCATTTTCCAATGATAACTCCATCAATGCCTCCTAGTGGTATAAATTTTAATACTTTTATGCCCAGGCCCCTCTTAGAGATTTGAGATTTTAGGAAGGGACTAGTAATAAAAGGTAAAATAAATTATTTTCTGGCCAGGCGCAGTGGCTCACACCTCTAATCCCAGCACTTCAGGATATTGAGGCAGGTGGGAGGTCAGGAGTTCAAGACCAACCTGGCCAACATGGCAAAATCCCATCTCTACTAAAAATACAAAAATTAGCCAGGAGTGGTGGTGGGTGCCTGTAATCCTAGCTACTTGGGAGACTGAGGCAGGAGAATCACTTGAACCTGGGAGGCGGAGGTTGCAGTGAGCTGAGATTGCACCACTGCACTCCAGCCTAGGCAACAGAGTGAGACTCTGTCTCAAATAAATAAATAAATAAATAGGCCAGGCACAGTGGCTTACACCTGTAATCCCTCAGGAGGCTCAGGCAGGAGAATCGCTTGAACCTGGGAGGTGGAGGTTACAGTGAGCTGAGATTGCACGACTGCACTCCAGCTCAAAAAATAAGTAAACAAATAATAACAAATTATTTATTTATTTATTTATTTTCAGCATCCACCCAACGTGGTGAATAATTCCTCTTTTCTTAATGTCACTGAACTGTAAACTTAAGATAAAAAATTGTAAATTTCATGCTATGTATATTTCACCACAATTAAAAATATTCCTTGTTCTTATTGTAGGGGTCTCCATGTCTCCAGTATTTCCTGCCCCTTCTCCATCTCACCTATATACATTCACTTTGGTAATTAACACCTTTCTTAATTTATTGGCAGGATAACGTCATTAGCAGAATCTCAACTTCAGACCCGTCAACAAATTAAGAAACTGGAGGAGTTGCAGCAAAAAGTGTCCTACAAAGGGGACCCCATTGTACAGCACCGGCCGATGCTGGAGGAGAGAATCGTGGAGCTGTTCAGAAACTTAATGAAAAGGTAACTTAGCATCCATGTCCCTTTCCCTCATCTAAAAAACACCTAAAGACTCATGTGGTAGAGTGAGAGGCGGGCTGACTTCCGGTCGCGGCCGTGGCGTGTGAGCCTGTCTTCTCTTTCCTCAGTGCCTTTGTGGTGGAGCGGCAGCCCTGCATGCCCATGCATCCTGACCGGCCCCTTGTCATCAAGACCGGCGTCCAGTTCACTACCAAAGTCAGGTAGGCCACGCCACTCCTGTTTCCAGTAGAGATTTTACTGAGGGACACCATTAGGGTAGAGTTGGTGGCCAGGGTCATTCTTTCCAGGTGTGGTGTCACAGGCAGTACACTGTTGTGCGGATGAAATTTGTTTCCATACTAGCTGCTTGCTCTCTGATTCTGATGTCAAAAGCAAAAGAGCAGTCATCTTTTCGAAGGTACCTGGGCATATTCCTATGATTGCAGACCTGGAGTGTCAGACCACAGCTTCTCCTTCTGCCCAAGGGACAAAATAATGTCATCTATTTTCTGTTCTTTGAGGCTATGCTTCCCTGTGGATTTTAAGGGAAAGAGTAAGGCTTAGTGATGGGGAAGCTGAGAGGCCCCAGGGCAGGTGGGTGGTGGGCCTGTAGGGTGAGGTGTTACTTTCACACTCAAGTCAGAACAGGTGTGCTGGCGTTTTGACCTTCTGCAGCGAAATTTCCCTCCTCAGAAACTTAGTATGGTGTTGGGTTTCAGGATTAATAGAACAAAATGCCAGCATGTGTTCCTGTAATATTTTTCATTATATGGCTTTGATTGTCCTTTTGCGAATCTCTCACAGCTTTAAGTTGTTAGTTCTCAGGCGTTTTCTCAGTACCTTTGGCTTGAAGGGGCAATACTCATCCTTTGTTTTTGAGACAGGGTCTCACTCTCACCCAGGCTGGTGTGCAGTGGTGTGATCTCAGTTCACTGCAACCTCCACCTCCCAGGTTCAAGTGATTCCTGTGCCTCGGCCTCCTGAGTAGCTGGGACTAGAGGTGCTTGCCACTATACCCAGCTAATTTTTTTTTTTTTTTTTTTTGAGACAGCCTCACTCTGTCGGCCAGGTTGGAGTGCAGTGGTGTGAACTGGACTCACTGCAACCTCCACCTCCCGAGTTCTAGCGATTCTCCTGCCTCAGTCTCCCTGAGTAGCTGGACTGGCACACTCCACCATGCCCGGCTGATTTTTGTATTTTTAGTAGAGACAGGGTTTCTCCATATTGTCCGGGCTGGTCTCCTGACCTCAGGTGATCCACCCGCTCCAGCCTCCAAAAGTACTGGGATTATAGGTGTGAGCCACCATGCTTGGCCTATTTTTTTTTTTTTTTTTTTTCCGAGATGGAGTCTTGCTCTATCACCGATGCTAGAGTGTAGAGGTATGATCTTGGCTCACTGCAACCTCCGCCTCCCAGGTTCAAGTGATTCTCCTGCCTCAGCCTCCCAAGTAGCTGGGATTACAGGTGCCTGCCACCACGCCTGGCTGATTTTTGTACTTTTAGTAGAGATGGGGTTTCACCATCTTGGCCAGGCGGGTCTTGAACTCCTGACCTTGTGATCCACCCGCCTTGGCCTCCCAAAGTGCTAGGATTACAGGTATGAACCACCATGCCCGGCCCTATTTTAATTTTTTTAAAGAGAGAGATGGGGCCGGGCGCGGTGGCTCTCGCTTGTAATCCCAGCACTTTGGGAGGTTGAGGTGGGTGGATCACCTGAGGTCGGGAGTTCGAGACCAGCCTGGCCAACACGGAGAAACCCTGTCTCTACTAAAAATACAAAATTAGCTGGATGTGGTGGCACGCTCCTGTAATCCCAGCTACTTGGGAGGCTGAGGCAGGAGAATCACTTGAACCCAGGAGGCAGAGGTTGTGGTGAACGGACCGTGCCATTGCACTGCAGCCCGGGTAACAAGAGCGAAACTCTGTCTCAAAAAAAAAAAAAAGAAAAAGAGAGATCGGGAGAGAGAGGATCTCGCTCTGTCACCCAGGCTAGAGTGCAGTGGCATGATCATAAGTCACTGTAGCCTTGAACTCCTGGGCACAAGTGATCCTCTTGCCTCAGCCTCCTGAGTAACTGCTACTACAGGTACATGCTACCACACCCCGCTAATTTTTACATTTTTTATAGAGGTGGGCTCTCGCTTTGTTGCCCAGACTGTTATGGAACTCCTGGGCTCAAGTGATCCTCCCAGCTTTGCCTCCCACAGTGCTGAGATTATAGATGTGAGTCTATAATTACAGACAGCTTGGCCTATTTACCTATTAGAAATGAAGAATTAGGAATTTTACATTTCTTTAAGAAAAGTTATGGAAGAGTCTACTGACTTTTTTTTTCATTGGATTTTTTTCTTTTTAAATAGGTTGCTGGTCAAATTCCCTGAGTTAAATTATCAACTTAAAATTAAAGTGTGCATTGACAAGTAAGTACTTCTATCTTAGCTCTTTTTTTCAAATGAGGAATGGAAAAATGAGTACTTTGACAGACATCATTTGAACTAGAGACTCTGTCTTTATTCAGAGATCTTCATTTTGTGTACAAAAGTTTTCAAAAGGCTTGGGGTGCATTGTCATTTGTGTGCCTGAACAAAGCCACAAAGCTGGGGGTACAGATTTGATTTATGGTTGCTGTTGTGACTACCAGTCCCTCTTTTTCTTTATTTAGTTTTTTACTTGTACGTGTCATTCATGCATGTTATATATAAGACTGAGATTATGTGTTAATTAATGACTAGGATACATTCTGCAAAATGTATCGTTAGGCAATTTTGTTGTGCAACCATTGTAGAGTATATAGTCCTTACACAAACCTGGGTGGCAGAGCCTACTGCCCACCTATGCTATGTAGCAGAGCCTGCTGGTCATAGGCTGCAAACCTGTACAGTATGTTACTGTGCTGAATACCATAGGCAATTGTAACACATCTCAATGAAGAAGGAATTTTTCAGCTCCATTATAATCTTATGGGACCACCTTCATATATGCAGTTTGTTGTTGACTGAAACGTTGTTATATATTCTTTCCATACATAGCATGTGGAAAGAATAGATCTCTTTTTTTTTAATTGTTCCGCACTTTACCATATATTGGAATACTCAAAATTTCATAATACCTTTCAGGATGTAAAATACACATACCCTTTGAAGACATTAGAAAGAGAAAATGTGGCCGGGCATGGTGGCTCACGCCTGTAATCCCAGCACTTTGGGAGGCTGAGGCGGGCGGATCACCTGAGGTCGAGAGTTCGAGACCAGCCTGACCAACATGGAGAAACCTTGTCTCTACTAAAAATACAAAATTAGCCGGGTGTGGTGGCGCATGCCTGTAATCCCAGCTACTTGGGAGGCTGAGGCAGGAGAATCGCTTGAACTCAGGAGGTGGAGGTTGTGGTGAGCCAAGATCACGCCATGCACTCCAGCCTGGGCAACAAGAGCAAAACTCTGTCTCAAAAAAAAGGCCGGGCGCGGTGGCTCAAGCCTGTAATCCCAGCACTTTGGGAGGCCGAGACGGGCGGATCACGAGGTCAGGAGATCGAGACCATCCTGGCGAACACGGTGAAACCCCGTCTCTACTAAAAAATACAAAAAAACTAGCCGGGCGAGGTGGCGGGCGCCTGTAGTCCCAGCTACTCCGGAGGCTGAGGCAGGAGAATGGCGGGAACCCGGGAGGCGGAGCTTGCAGTGAGCTGAGATCCGGCCACAGCACTCCAGCCTGGGTGACAGAGCAAGACTCCGTCTCAAAAAAAAAAAAAAAAAAAAAAAAAAAAAAAAAAAGAAAGAAAAGAGAAAATGCATACTTACTTTTAGTTGATATAATTATCTGGAAATTTCATGAGAATGCACTGGAAAATAATGAAATCAGGGAGTTGATGAAGGTGATAGGTTTAATAAGTACATATGCAATATGAAACATAGGTCCCCCCCCTTCCTATGGGGAGGCAACCAACTGTGCCTACTACACAAAGGTGTTACGTTTTTTAAAGAAATGCCCAGGAGCACAGAGGTTTTTTCATGAGAGTAAATAACAGGTGGTCAAAGTAGGCTTTTTGAAGAAATACGGAGCCTGTTTTGTTAACAGTGGTCTGTGTTCTTACAGAGACTCTGGGGATGTTGCAGCTCTCAGAGGGTAAGTTCAGCCTAGAGGCTTCCTTTTGTTCCATTTAACCTAACTTCATCCTCTGGCTACTCGGTCGCCTACATAGTTGATTGTTCTCCTGTGATTCAGATCCCGGAAATTTAACATTCTGGGCACAAACACCAAAGTGATGAACATGGAAGAGTCCAACAACGGCAGCCTCTCTGCAGAATTCAAACACTTGGTATGTGGGAGGAGCTCGCCTTCACAAAGGGCCTCTGGCTGAGGGAGTGGGCTGGGGAGAGCCTCACAGGACACCTGGCTTTTTCTTTTCTTACAGACCCTGAGGGAGCAGAGATGTGGGAATGGGGGCCGAGCCAATTGTGATGTAAGTTTTGTTGGGGATGAAAGACAACTGGGGTGTTTTCCTTGAGGGAGAAAGGGGTAAAGATCCTTCTTAATCCCCAGAATTAGAAACATCAACCTGTTCTTTCAGCTGTAGTTATTCCAGAAAGTCCGTGCAGGCCAGAGTGACATGAACAGAAGTTCCATGTGCCATGAAGCTCTCTGGCTTGGAACATTTCCATGAATGTCTGGGAGTTGGCTCCTCCTTAAGGAGAAGTGGAAAGTCCCTAGCTGAGTTGTTCTCCACACCCATGTGTTATAAAGTAGCTTTCCACCTTGCCTGGGGCTTTCCAAATTCCCCATCCAGCTCCTGCGGCTGACCCTGCTTGGCTCTGTTTTTAGTGCCCTGTTTTTCTCTCCCACTGAGGTGGGATAGAGGGTGTAAAATCAACAGATCTGAGTTAAACTTTAAAATAAATGACCACCTTGTGTTAGCTTGCTTAGGAAAAGAGTAAATAAAATCAAACAAACAAAAACCCATCTTGTTTTTTATCCCCCTTATTTTCTGCTTTTCATTGATTCAGATTATTGGCTTCTTATTGTCAAGAATAAACTTTTAAAAAACAAACAAACAAAAAAAGGTAAATGTGACTGAAAGCTAGTTTTTAATCATTTTTAAAAGTTGTGATGTCCTGTTCTTTTTCTCACATTTGTCCCCTGAACAATTCTTCCTCTTTAAAATGTAGCAGTTCTAACTGGGCCTGCTGGCTCACACCTGTAATCCCAGCAGCACTTTGGGAGGCCAAGGCAGGCTGGTCACTTGAGGTCAGGAGTTCGAGACCAGCCTGGCCAACATGGTTAAACCCCGGCTCAACTAAAGATACAAAAATTAGCTGGGTGCGGTGGTGCGCACCTGTAGTCCCAGCTACCAGGGAGAGTGAGGCACAAGAATGACTTGAACCCAGGAGGTGGAGGTTGCGTGAGCCGAGATTTTGCCACTGCGCTCTAGCCTGGGCAACAGAGTGAAACTCTGTCTCTAAAATAAAATAAAATGAAATAAAATAAGATAGCAATCCTTTTAAAAAATGTGGAATTTTACTTGACAGTAGAGTGAAGTAACCTCTATGCAATGATACAGGAAAATGTGCATGACATGTTTAGAAAAAGCAAAATGTAAAATAATTTGAATAGTATATTAGTATATGTGTTTTAAAAATACACTAAACTCTCATGTGTATTCATATGTATATTAAGAAATTCTGGAGGAATATACACCCAGCAGTGCTATGTATTAGTGCTGCTGTTTGTGTCCATGGCTATTCTAGACTGTCTCTGTGATATTTGCATTTTAAACTGAATATATTACTTTTATAATTAGAAAAAGAGTATTAAAAATGAATTAGAATTCAATTTCTTTTTTCTTTTTTTTTTTTGAGTCGGATTCTTAGTCTATTGCCTAGGCTGGAGTGCAGTGGTATGATCTCAGCTCACTGCAACCTCTGCCTCCTGGGTTCAAGCAGTTCTCCTGCATTAGCTTCCCAAACAGCTGGGACTACAGGCACGCGCCACCATGCCCGGCTAATTTTTGCATTTTTAGTAGAGACAGGGTTTCACTATATTGGCCAGGCTGGTCTTGAACTCCTGACCTCATGATCCACCCATCTCGGCCTCTGAAAGTGCTGGGATTACAGGCATGAGCCACTGTGCCCCGCCTAGAATTCAATTTCTGAGAATTCATTGACAACTCTTATTTAAAATAAGGTTGCTGTACTGATGTGAGACATTGTTATAGTCAGTTTGGAAAACAATTTGGCGGTATAAAAATGAACATACCCTGTAAGCCAACAGTGCCATTCCCAGGATTTAATAGCAGAGAAATATTTGCATATATGTCCCAGGAGACATGTATAAAGTGGAAATCAGCCTGATTCTAAGCTCTAAATGCAACCCAAATAAATATCCATCAACATTAGAATGAATACATAATTTGTGGTGTAGACACAATGGAATACTACGCAGCTGTGAAAAGGAATACATTGCAGATACACATAACCATGTGGCTTCATTTCACATCAAGTGAAAAGTGAATCACAAAAGAATTCATTGGAGTCCATATGTGTAAGGTTCACAAACGTCCCAAACTAAACAATACCTACATTGCTTAGATAAACAAATATGGTAAACCTGTTAAAAAAAAAAAAAAAAAAAAAGCTAGGAAAACCCAAAAGACAAATAGCAGTTATTTCTGAGGGAGGAGGGAGGGGGATGGGGTTGGGGAAGGGCACCCAGGGAATTTCAGGAGTGATGGACTTTTCCTGAAATTGAATGGTGGATTCACATTGTTTTGTTATTCTTTGTGCCTTACGTATTTTACAAATAACCGATTGGATCTATATAATATTATAATACAAACTGAGTAAAGGATTAGGTTGAGGATCATAGCATTGGAGTTTCTTGGTGTTGAAGAGATTAAGTGCCAAGCAAGTTGTGTCCCTGGCACTTTGTCTGTGACCACATGGTGACTTAACACTTCTTGGTGTGGTGAGGCTTGGCATGTCCCTTTTCTTGGCTGTGACTGTTAGTACTGAATGCCATTCTCTCTGAGGAAAAGCATCCTTCTCTATCTATCTGTCTGTCTGTCTGTCTGTCTATTTATCTATCTATTTATTTATTTAGACAGAGTCTCGCTCTGTCACCCAGGCTGGAGTTCAGTGGCGCGATCTCGGCTCACTGCAACCTCTGCCTCCTGGGTTCAAGCGATTCTCCTGCCTCAGCCTCCTAAGTAGCTGGGACTACAGGTGCCCGCCACCACGCCCAGCTAATCACCAAATTATTGGCCAGGATGGTCTCAAACTCCTGACCATTTGATCCGCCTACCTCGGCCTCCCAAAGTGCTGGGATTATAGGCGTGAGCCACCGCACCCAGCCTTTTATTTTTATATATATATTTTTAAGACAGGGTCTCACTCTGTTGCCCCAGTTAGAGTGGAGTGGTACAATCATAGCTCACTGCAGCTTCCATTTCCTAGGCTCAAGCCATCCTCCCACCTCAGCCTCTCGAGTAGCTGAGGCTATAGGTGTGCACCACCACACCCAGCTAATTTTTATATTTTTTGCAGAGATGGAGTTTTGCTGTGCTGCTTAGGCTGGTCTCGAACTCCTGGGCTCAAGCAATCCTCCTGCTTTGGCCTCCCAAAGTGCTGGGATTACAGGCATGAGCCACCACAGCTGGTCTAAGAGTGTCCTTCTTGTTACTGCAGGCTTCCCTGATTGTGACTGAGGAGCTGCACCTGATCACCTTTGAGACAGAGGTATATCACCAAGGCCTCAAGATTGACCTAGAGGTGAGTTCTGCAGCAGAATTGGTGAGAGGCTACATGCAGAGGTGACTCAGGACAAAATCTTCCACTGGTATTTTTATAAGAGAAGGTGGAATGATTACTGTGTGCTTAACACTGCATTTATTTTTGCTTACTTTTCTCAAAAAAAAAATCCTTGGCATCCCATCTGAGAATAAAGTCTTGCTTGAGTGCTTAGAAGATGTGTGTATACTCAGCTTTCAGCAAACTTGATATGAAAATCTCTATTTAGAAATTGATTGGCTGGGCGTGGTAGCTCACCCCTGTAATCCCAGCACTTTGGGAGGCCAAGGCGGGCAGATCACAAGGTTAGGAGTTCAAGACCATCCTGGCCAACATGACGAAACCCCATCTCTACTAAAAATACAAAAATTAACTGGGCGTGGTGGCATGTGCCTATAACCCAGCTACTCGGGAGGCTGAGGCAGGAGAATCACTTGAACCCGGGAGGCTGAGGTTGCAGTGAGCCGAGATTGTGCCATTGCACCATTGCACTCCAGCCTGGGCGACAGAGTGAGACTCTGTCTCAAAAAATAGATAAAAAAAAAAAAAAGAAATTGATTGGAGCTGATTTTATAAAGTTTGGGCATAAGAGTCTTAGCAGCCATTGTGTTTAGTGTACAGAAAATTGTGGCGATGACATTCTCTTTTCCCAACTTTCTTGATTTTTAAGTTAAGATAGACCTAGAAAAGCGGGAATCCTGGTCTTTGATTCCTGAGACCTCCCTGTTTCATGTGAAGATACAGCTTCAAGCCTTGGAAAATGCCTCCAAGGTCTTAAAAATGGGGAATCTGTGGACTGTGAGTCAAGCTTTGAGCAAGTCAGGTTTTACAAGGGACCGGTATGTTCCAACAGCAGCCCGAGTTGTGTGGCCACGCTGGGCATTCTTTCCACTCTGAGTGCTGACTGAGCTGACGCACTCACACTCCTCGCCTAGAGTTGGCAGCAGGTGTGGTTTATGGCATGTCCTTTCATTCTGAGCCCCGTGAAATATGGGCAAAGAGATTTCCGAGTCTGTGAGAGCCCCTCTGCCTCCTCAGCTCAGTCCCCACTTCCTCCGCAGACCCACTCCTTGCCAGTTGTGGTGATCTCCAACATCTGTCAGATGCCAAATGCCTGGGCGTCCATCCTGTGGTACAACATGCTGACCAACAACCCCAAGGTTAGTACCCCCTCCTTTTAGTTGGTACCCCGGGATCTCTTGCGATGTATGGGTACCTAGTACAGACAATGAGCACCATCCCTCATCTAAACAAGCAAATGTGTTCTTTCCAATAGAACGTAAACTTTTTTACCAAGCCCCCAATCGGAACCTGGGATCAAGTGGCCGAGGTCCTGAGCTGGCAGTTCTCCTCCACCACCAAGCGAGGACTGAGCATCGAGCAGCTGACTACACTGGCGGAGAAACTCTTGGGTCTGCGTTTCACCCCCTCTCCCTCCCGCCCGCCCAGAAAAGGGATCCGGCCCACAGGGCTGTTCATTTGGGTCATGTCTACTGAGCGTTAGGCCATGTTTCTTTCCTGAGCAAGGTGCTGTGCTAGTGCCAGGAAACAGGGGCTCCATCGAGTTGGGGAGTTGGGGTGCAGAGACAGTTTGCAGTTTTCAGTCGAGGTGATCATTTTTGAGGTGGGAGGTGGATTTCTTTTCTCCTGGTTGCTGTCTCATTCACCCACTCCAACTAACCTTAGAAGATCTTTTAAATGTGTGTTGGAAGGTGGCGCTAAAGGCTTGACATTCCCTGTCCATTTCTTTAATAAACTACAGGCTAGGTTTTTTTGTTTTGTTTTGTTTTGTTTTTTTTGAGAGACAAGTCTCGCTCTGTTGCCCAGGCTGGAGTGCAGTGGTGCGATCTCGGCCCACTGCAACCTCTGCCTCCCCTGGGTTCAAGCAATTCTCCTGCCTCAGCCTCCCAAGTAGCTGAGACTACAGGCGCCCACCACCACGCCAAGCTAATTTCTGTATTTTTAGTAGAGATGGGGTTTTACCATGTTGGCCAGGATGATCTCCATCTCTTCACCTCGTGATCCGCCCACCTCGGCCTCCCAAATTGCTGGGATTACAGGCGTGAGCTGCCACGCCCGGCCTAGGCTAGGTTTTTAAAAAATAATTAGTGGAGGCCGGGCGTGGTGGCTCACGCCTGTAATCCCAGCACTTTGGGAGGCCAAGGTGGGTGGATCATGAGGTCAGGAGATCGAGACCATCCTGGCTAACACAGTGAAACCCCGTCTCTACTAAAAATACAAAAAATTAGCCAGGCGCGGTGGCGGGTGCCTGTAGTCCCAGCTACTCAGGAGGCTGAGGCAGGAAAATGGCGAGAACCCGAGAAGTGGAGCTTGCAGTGAGCCGAGATTGCACCACTGCACTCCAGGGTGGGCGGGCGACAGAGCGAGATTCCGTCTCAAAAAAAAAAAAAAGGCCGGGCGCGGTGGCTCAAGCCTGTAATCCCAGCACTTTGGGAGGCCGAGACGGGTGGATCACGAGGTCAGGAGATCGAGACCATCCTGGCTAACACGGTGAAACCCCGTCTCTACTAAAAAATACAAAAAACTAGCCGGGCGAGGTGGCGGGCGCCTGTAGTCCCAGCTACTCGGGAGGCTGAGGCAGGAGAATGGCGTAAACCCGGGAGGTGGAGCTTGCAGTGAGCTGAGATCTGGCCACAGCACTCCAGCCTGGGCGACAGAGCGAGACTCCGTCTCAAAAAAAAAAAAAAAAAAAAGAATTAGTGGAATTTTTTATGTGCTACCTGGGCTAGAAGTAGCTTTGTCCTAATAAAGCTGTTGCCACCAAATACACCTGTCTGACACCTGATGTCAGCTTGTTAGTGCTGCTGCTGGTCCCCAGCCCGCCACCCGAGGCTGGGAAGAGCAGGGGGACTTGTTACATCACCCCCTATCCGTGCTGGGCTACCCAACAACAAAAGTGGGTCAAATGATGGGGTAGCGTTTGTCCTCATGTGTGCACACACACAACGGTGGCCACGCTCAAAGATGTGAAAGCCAATGATTTTGTGGCCCATTGTGGGACCAATGTGTGTATGTGTTCTGCTTTAAGAAATAACCTCTTGACCCCAAGCGGAAAATGTACTAGTTGATTCTTTTTCTTTTCCTTCAGGACCTGGCGTGAATTATTCAGGGTGTCAGATCACATGGGCTAAATTTTGCAAAGTAAGCAATCTTGTAAAATTCTCGTGGGAATGGGAATGCCTACCTGCACGGCTGTCTGGCTTGAAGGCCCTGAACTCTCGGTCCAGCAGCCAGTAGGACCTGCCTGAGGGTAGACGGGCCTGAGGAGTTGGGTGGTGCACTGTGCCCCTAGGAAGGGAAAGGCTGGGATGGCAGCAGACTTGGCTTTCCCGTTACTCTTTTCTGCAGGAAAACATGGCTGGCAAGGGCTTCTCCTTCTGGGTCTGGCTGGACAATATCATTGATCTTGTGAAAAAGTACATCCTAGCCCTTTGGAACGAAGGGTAGGTTGGACAGAATGTGCACAGATGTAACCAAGTCCCCTGCTCTCAGCAAGCCAGTGGCAGGGGATGGATGCCCTGTTAGCAGTAACAACACTGTTCCTCCTCCTTGGCTCCAGGTACATCATGGGCTTTATCAGTAAGGAGCGGGAGCGGGCCATCTTGAGCACCAAGCCTCCAGGCACCTTTCTGCTAAGATTCAGTGAAAGCAGCAAAGAAGGCGGCGTCACTTTCACTTGGGTGGAGAAGGACATCAGTGGTAAGGGAGGCTCCCACCCACCCCACCTGCTGGCGGCTGCTGAGGCCTCATCACTGCTGCTAGTTCTGAGCACCTACTGCCCCCTTGTGGTTGGAGATGGCCCCGACTCCCTGCCTCACTCAGACTCGCAAAACACATTTGGGTGACTTCTAAATCCTTCTAGCTGAAGGATTGATTTGTCTTTGTTTTGCTTGCTCCAGTGACTATTTGTTGAGAAATTTGCAATTTAAGTTGTATTCTTCATCCCTTTTTCTACTTAGTCCTGTTAATATATCTTACACAAGTAGTTACATTCAAGTTTATTTTCTATGACCCAACTGGTAGCCTCTTCTAAATTAGAAGCCAGCCTGAACATTTCCACCGTGCCAGGCCACTCACTGAACAGGGTGTTCAGGGTCTCAACACTAGGGTGGCTTAAGTTTTTTCCCCTTCGAGGAAAGAAAAAATGGGCAGTTTTCTCTGAGATGACCTAGCTGTAGGTTCCATGATCTTTCCTTCCCATGTCCCGTGACAGGTAAGACCCAGATCCAGTCCGTGGAACCATACACCAAGCAGCAGTTGAACAACATGTCATTTGCTGAAATCATCATGGGCTATAAGATCATGGATGCTACCAATATTCTGGTGTCTCCGCTGGTCTATCTCTACCCTGACATTCCCAAGGAGGAGGCATTCGGAAAGTATTGTCGGCCAGAGAGCCAGGAGCATCCTGAAGCTGACCCAGGTAGTTGTTGATTTTCCATGTTCCTGGCATTTAATTTTTGGGAAAAGTTAGAAATTTGGGGATCCTTGGAGGATAGATAGGCAAATGCCTGAATAACCTGGGGGATCATTATTTCTCCTTATGGGAAAGAACTGTAGTGCGTGCTTTTGTTGGGGTGACCGATGGGATTTGAGAGGAGAATCAGAATCAGTTAGACTAGTGCAGTTCCTGCTCCACAGAGAGTGCATGAGTCTAAAGAGGGGATACAGCTTGGACAACAAAAAATACAAAAAAATTACCCGGTGTGGTGGCGCGCATCTGTAGTCATAGCTACTTGGGAGGCTGAGGTGGGAGGATCACTTGAGCCGAGGAGTTCAAGGCTGTAGTGAGCGGTGATCGTGCCACTGCACTCCAGCCTGGCTGATGGAGTGAGACACTGTGTCAAAAAATACAAATAAGGAGGGGATTAATACACATACGTCCCCCGAAACATGCCAAAAACACGAGAAGAGAAAGTGAGGGCAGTTAACAGGATGCTCAGCTGGCACAGTGCTTCTTAGTCGATGCTAGAAGGTTTGAGGCCCAGATTTCAGCCCAGCCTATGGCTTTTTGCCTGTCACTGAACCATGTCAGTGTGCCAGGTGGTCTGAAGAAAGGGTTTCTGGAGGAAATTATTATTAGCCGCATGGGAGTATGGTTTACACCAGAGTAGAAGAGCTGGGAGCATCATGTTTGAAGAGGAAGACAGTGACTGGGTGGAGGGGCAAGGGATTGGTATTTAGAATGTGCAACTATTGAAAATAAGGTATTTTTTAATGTGTAAGAGGATATGTATTTATATGTTACGTATAAATTATTTTAGCTGGGCACAGTGGCTCATGCCTGTAGTCCTAGCACTTTGGGAGGCTCAGGTGGGAGGATCACTTGAGCCTGGGAGTTTGAGACCAGCCTAGACAACATAGTGAGACCCTATCTATACAAAAAAAAAATTTTTTTTTAATTAGCCAGGTGTGGTGGTTTGTGCCTGTCGTCCTAGCTACTCGGGAGGCTGAGGTGGGAGGATTGGTGCTTGAGCCTAGGAGGTTGAGGCTGCAGTGAGCCGTGATTACACCACTGCACTCCAGCCTGGGTGACAGAGCAAGACCTTGTCTCACCAAAAAAAAAAAAAAAAAAAAAAAACCCAGAAATTAAAAACACTGAAATTAAAATTAATTGAATTAATTGAAAACCCAGAAATTAAAAACACATTAAACCTGTAATCTCAGCTGGGCATGGGGGTTCACACCTGTAGTCTTAGCACTTTGGGAGTCTGAAGCAGGAGGATCGCTTGAGACCAGGAGCTCAAGACCAGCCTGGCAACATAGCAAGACCCCACCACACACACACACACACACACACACAAAGGAAAAAAAAAACCATAATCTCTGGAGCTGTCCTCAGTGTCGGGGGGGCGGCCCTGTCTGTTCCCATTCAGCACTTGCTGTTTTGACTCTCTGGGTTCTCTGTGCAGGTCCTGATGGGGAGTCTCTGATTTGCCATTCTTTGTTTTATTTAACTTTCTATAATCATAAAGCCAATGATGGACTCTTTTTTTTTTTTTTGAGACAGAGTTTCACTCTGTTGCCCAGGCTAGAGTGCAGTGGCACGATCTCTGTTCACTGCAAGCTCCGCCTCCTGGGTTCACGCCATTCTCCTGCCTCAGCCTCCCTAGTAGCTGGGACTACAGGCGTCCCCCACCGCGCCCGGCTAATTTTTATATTTTTAGTAGAGAAGGGGTTTCGCCATGTTGGCCAGGCTGGCCTTGAACTCCTGACCTCAGGTGATCCACCTGCTTCAGCCTCCCAAAGTGCTGGGATTATAGGCATGAGCCACTGTGCCTGGCCTAATGATGGGCTCTTATAATGTGATCCTTTAGGGTTGGTGCCTTGCCCCAGTTGCTGTTGAAAAAACTGTTTTTGTCCAAATGGCATACACACAGAAACCTGCAAACTTCCCCCCCACTTTTTCCTAGGAATTCCTTCCAAGGGATTTCTTGGGATGGGGTAGAATGGGGAAGAGGGAGTTCCAGCTAATTGACCGTTGCCTTTCTCCTTTGCTGGGGTCCTGAGTCTTGTTCCCGCTGTAGGAGTTGCTCACTTCCTGTCTGCCGCCTATCTCTCTTTCCACGTGTGCTTCAGTTGGGAGATCTGTTTATCAGCCCCTGCCACACGGCTCTTTGTTCCTTTTGCAGAGGACATTGGGGTCCCACGGCTGGTCCTTTTGACTCATTTTGCTTTCACAGTCTCACCTCCCAGTCTGAGGCCGCATCCTCCATTACCATCACCCTTCCTGTGGGCTGGGAGGCCAGGTCCTTTCCTGCCCAGCAATGTCAGCCTTTCCTCAGGGGCCAAGGCACTCATCAGGAGAAAGGAACTAATTACTTGAGTAATTTGCCTGCCTTGCTGAGAGGAGTATGCCCTGAGGGACTCCGTGTGAGTGTAGTGACGGGTGTGGCGGTGTCCCTGTGTTATTATAAAATGGGTGCCTTCAGGAAGATGAGCATGTGACCATTTCCTCTCTATTTCCATCATAAGAGTATTATGGTATGAGAGTCCCAAGGTTAGATTATCGTCCCAAGACTCTTCTCTCTTCCTTCTCTACTGGAAGCCCACACAGCATTTCCTTATGGCTTGAGGGAGAGTTTCGGAGCCACTCACAAATTAGATAAAGTATGTTTACAGCCTTGTACACAGCCACACATGAAGCCATTTTTCTCCGCTTTTTTTTTGTTTTGTTTTCTGAGACTGAGTCTCACTCTATCGCCCAGGCTGGAGTGCAGTGGTGTGATCTGGGTTCATCGCAACCTCTGCCTCTAGGGTTCAAGAGATTCTCATGCCTCAGCCTCCTGAGTAGCTGGGATTACAGACATGTGCCACCATGCCTGGCTGATTTTTGGATTTTTAGTAGAGACAGGGCTTCACCTGTTGGCCAGGCTGGTCTCGAACTCCTGACCTCAAGTGACCTTCCCACCTGGGCCTCCCAAAGTGCTGGGATTATAGGCGTGAGCCACGGTGCCCGGCCTTGTTTTTGTTTTTGTTTTGTTTTAACAGTCTCACTCTGTCTCCCAGGCTGGAGCGCAGTGGTGCGATCTCACCTTACTGCAGCCTCTGCCTCCCAGGTTCCAGTGATTCTCCTGCCTCAGCCTCCCGAGTAGCTGGGATTACAGACATGCCACCACGCCCAACTACTTTTTGTATTTTCATTAAAAACAGGGTTTCGCCATGTTGGCAAGGCTGATCTTGAACTCCTGGCCTCAGGTGATCCACCTGCCTCAGCCTCCCAAAGTGCAGGGATTACAGACGTTAGCCACTGTGCCCGGCCTCAGCTATCTTGATTGCTGGAAAATTAAATCTTTTTCTGTCTAGGGTGTCAGCTCCCTAAGGGCTGGGCCAAAACGGTTGCATTTATAAGACACTGGAGCCCAGCCTCAGTAGCTCCTTTGAATTCTGCACTGAATTGTTCAGTTTCTTGGCCCAAAGTAAACTCAGATGGCGGCCCAAGAGCCACTCTGCAGTGCCCTCTTTCACATGGTCATCATGCTTTCTGATCCCTCAGGTTCTCTCTAAGCCTCATGTTTTATGACTGTGCTGTTCTCAGCCCACCCCACCCTGCCCCATGCCTTCTCAATGGTTTGTTCATCTGAATTCCCCAGATTTCATGTCAGTATCTCCAAGGTTCCTTGACCTCTTGGTGTAAGCATTCAGCATCTAAAATTCATTTTATTCCCGTCATTGCATTTCTAACTGTAGAACAAGAATTATAAATGACAAAGCTCATAGAAAATTGGAACCTTTTCTTCCCCCTCCCTCTTATTTTATACATAAAAGAGAACATGGGCTGGGCGTTGTGGCCAAGGCTGGGACATGATAGCTCACACCTGTAATCCTAGCACTTTGGTAGGCTGAGGTGGACGGATCACTTGAGGTCAGGAGTTTGAGACCAGCATGGCCAACATGGAGAAACCTCGTCTCTACTAAAAATACAATAATTAAGCCGGGCGTGGTGGCTCATGCCTGTAATCCCAGCACTTTGGGAGGGTGAGGCGGACGGATCACCTGAGGTCAGGAGTTCAGGACCAGCCTGGTCAACATGGTGAAAACTCGTCTCTACCAAAATTACAAAAAAAAAAAAAAATTAGCCAGGCATGGTGGCGGATGCCTGTAATCCCAGCTACTCAGGAGGCTGATGAAGGAGAATCACTTGAACCCTGGAGGCAGAGGTTGTAGAGAGCCGAGATGGCGCTACTGCACTCCAGCCTGGGTGACAGAGCAAGACTCCGTCTCAAAAAAAGGACAAAAATTAGCCAGACATGGTGGCGCCACCTGTAGTCCCAGCTGCTTGGGAGCCTAAGGCAGGAGAATGGCTTTGACCCGGGAGCAGGAGGTTGCAGTGAGCTGAGATTGTGCCACTGCCCTTGAGCCTGGGCAACAGAGTGAGACTCTGTCTCAAAACAGCAACAACAACAAAAGAGAGACCATGCCTTGCTCCAGGTCTCTTAGCTATTGAAGATGTACCTGGACCCAGGTCTCCGGTCTAGTTGAAGCAATTGTACTGCCCTACAAAGTCATATTCTCTTTGGTGCTTCCTGATTGATGTATTTATCCAACTAGGAAGTTACTTATGCCCTCATCCAAAAATGTGGTAGAGGCCAGATTAGTGCTGGTGGGAATAGGAGATACAACCTTTGGCTTTGGAACCACAAGCATTAGCAGTCTCCATGTTCTTTAAAGACTCGGTGATGTTGGTACACCATGCAAAGACTACGCAGGCTTGGTTCCTGCATTCAGAGAAGTTATCTAAGAGATATGACCAGGCTAGAATAGAATCCTTAGACTACATGGAGGCTGTTAAACTTTTACATAATCTAGGGAAAGAATGGACACAAGGTTGGCATTAGTCTAGGCTCAGGTGGGAAAAGGTTATGCTGAAAAGCCTCTGCAGCTCAGGACAGCTTTGTGCAAAGAACTGAGGTTCAAAGCTGCTAGTGCCTAGGACATCAAATAGTATAGATGAGGGCGGGCAACGCTGAGGGGCGGATGGAGCTTTCCAGACAATCTTGGCATGAGGATGGAGTGAGTTTCAAATCAGTCCAGCTGAGGCAGATGGCTTCCTCCGGCTCTGCTTACTGAATGCGAAGTCACAGTCAGTAAGAAAACTGGTTTTCTTCTTCCCAGGCGCCGCCCCATACCTGAAGACCAAGTTTATCTGTGTGACACCGTAAGTGGCTTCCTTTCCCAATTTTGCCTTCATTTCTAATATCCTCAGTTATCCCTGGGAGTAGGACACTGGGTGAGAGTTAATCTGCTGAGGTTCGGAAGCCCCTGGGCTATGTTTAGTACTCACAGTGACCTTGTGTGTTTAAAAAGCTTGAGCTTTTATTTTTCTGTTGGAGACCAGAGTTTGATGGCTTGTGTGTGTGTGTTTTGTTCTTTTTTTTTTTCCATTGTGTCTTGTCAACCCCCCGTTTCCCCTCCTGCTGCCCCCCATTTCCTACAGAACGACCTGCAGCAATACCATTGACCTGCCGATGTCCCCCCGCACTTTAGATTCATTGATGCAGTTTGGAAATAATGGTGAAGGTGCTGAACCCTCAGCAGGAGGGCAGTTTGGTGAGTATTTGGTTGACAGACTTTGTCCCTGTAAGGGAAGTTGGTCCCTTTTGTATGATGCTCTCACATGTACACACCGAGAGCTGGTCACTCGGAATGGTAGGAGGTTCTAGAGCATTGCTTTCCAAAAGAAATGGTATGAATGCCACGTGCGGGTATAAATCTAGCAGCCACACTGGAAATAGACGAAGTTAATTTTTACAGTATATTTTATTTAACCCAGTAAATCCAACATACTGTCAATTTAACATTTCAGGCCAGGCTTGGTGGCTCACGCCTGTAATCCCAGCACTTTGGGAGGCCGAGGCAGGCGGATCATGAGGTCAGGAGATCGAGACCACGGTGAAACCCCGTCTCTACTAAAAATACAAAAAATTAGCCAGGCGCAGTCGCGGGCGCCTGTAATGCCAGCTACTTGGGAGGCTGAGGCAGGAGAATGGCGTGAACCCTGGAGGCAGAGCTTGCAGTGAGCTGAGATCACGCCACTGCACTCCAACCTGGGTGACAGCGAGACTCCCTCTCAAAAAAAAAAAAATTCAACATTTCAGAAAAAGTTGAGGCTGGGTGGGTGGCTCACGCTTGTAATCCCAGCACTTTGGGCGGCTGAGGCGGGTGGATGACTTGAGGTCAGGAGTTCAAGACTAGCCTGGCCAACATGGTGAAACCCCATATCTACTAAAAATACAAAAATTAGCTGGACGTGGTGGCGCATGCCTGTAATCCCAGCTACTCGGGAGGCTGAGGTAGGAGGATTGCTTGAGCCTGGTAGGTGGAGGTTGCAGTGAGCTGAGATCGTGCCACTGCACTCCAGCCTGAGTGACAGAGTGAGATTCCATTTCAAAACAACAAAATTAAACTAAAAGAAAAGAAAAAGTTGAGACCTTTTTTTTACTCTTTTTTTCATACTAAGTCTTTAAAATCCGGTGGGCTTTTGACAGCCACAGCACAGCCCAGTTTGGACAAACCAAATCTCAAATGCTTGGTGGCCACGTGTGTCTCGGGGCTCCTGAATTAAACAGTAGATCAAGGACAGAAGATCTAAGGACAGCCTTAGATCTTCTGTAAACGTGGAGATCTGGGAATTGGTTAAGGGAGGAAGGAGAAAGGGCCCTTCCAGAGGCAGGGTCCTCTAGGGAGGAGAGTAAATCTGGCTTTTCTGACCATCCCTGGGCCCTAAGGGACAGGAGATTGGATAGCAGTTGTAGCCTGGGTCCTATCCTCTGAAGGGCTGGGGGCGTGGCCTGCCAGTTGCAGAGGGTGGACAACTGAACTAGTTTTCCCTGTCTGCCCCTCCAGAGTCCCTCACCTTTGACATGGAGCTGACCTCGGAGTGTGCTACCTCCCCCATGTGAGGAGCTGAGAACGGAAGCTGCAGAAAGATACGACTGAGGCGCCTACCTGTGTTCCGCCACCCCTCACACAGCCAAACCCCAGATCATCTGAAACTACTAACTTTGTGGTTCCAGATTTTTTTTAATCTCCTACTTCTGCTATCTTTGAGCAATCTGGGCACTTTTAAAAATAGAGGAATGAGTGAATGTGGGTGATCTGCTTTTATCTAAATGCAAATAAGGATGTGTTCTCTGAGACCCGTGATCGGGGGATGTGGCGGGGGGTGGCTAGAGGGAGAAAAAGGAAATGTCTTGTGTTGTTTTGTTCCCCTGCCCTCCTTTCTCAGCAGCTTTTTGTTATTGTTGTTGTTGTTCTTAGACAAGTGCCTCCTGGTGCCCGCGGCATCCTTCTGCCTGTTTCTGTAAGCAAATGCCACAGGCCACCTGTAGCTACATACTCCTGGCATTGCACTTTTTAGCCTTGCTGACATCCAAATAGAAGATAGGACTATCTAAGCCCTAGGTTTCTTTTTAAATTAAGAAATAAGAACAATTAAAGGGCAAAAAACACTGTTTCAGCATAGCCTTTCTGTATTTAAGAAACTTCAGCAGCCGGCCGCAGGGACTCACGCCTGTAATCCCAGCACTTTGGGAGGCCGAGGTGGGTGGATCATGAGGTTAGGAGATCAAGACTGTCCTGGCTAACACGGTGAAACCCCGTCTCTACTAACAGTACAAAAAATTAGCCGGGCGTGGTGGCGGTTGCCTGTAGTCCCAGCTACTCGGGAGGCTGAGGCAGGAGAATGGCGTGAACCCAAGAGGCGGAGATTGCAGTGAGCCAAAATCACACCACTGCACTCCAACTCAGGCAACAGTGTGAGACTCCATCTCAAAAAAAAAAGAAAAAGAAAAAGAAACTTCAGTTAACAGCCTCCTTGGTGCTTTAAGCATTCAGCTTCCTTCAGGTTGATAATTTATATAACCCCTGAAACAGACTTCAGGTGAAACCCTTAAAAGACATCTGAAGCTGCAGCCTGGCCTTTGGTGTTGAAATAGGAAGGTTTAAGGAGAATCTAAGCATTTTAGACTTTTTTTTATAAATAGACTTTTATTTTCCTTTGTAATGTATTGGTCTTTTAGTGGGTAAGGCTGGGCAGAGGGTGCTTACAACCTTGACTCCCTTTCTCCCTGGACTTGATCTGCTGTTTCAGAGGCTAGGTTGTTTCTATGGGTGCCTTATCAGGGCTGGGATACTTCTGATTTGGGCTTCCTTCTAGCCCCGCCCTCCCGACCCCAGTTCCCCTGACCCTGCTAGTGGCATGTCTCCTCCCATGTCTGAAGGTCCCTCGTCCTGTTTGTTTTAGGAATCCTGGTCTCAGGACCTCATGGAAGAAGAGGGGGAGAAAGTTACCAGTTGGATATGATGCAGATTATGGGGCCCCAGCGACGTGTCTGGTTGAGCTCAGGGAATATGGTTCTTAGCCCAGTTTCTTGGTGATTTCCAGCGGCATTTGTAATGGCGTCTTCATTCAGTTCATGCAGGGCAAAGGCTTACTGATAAACTTGAGTCTGCCCTCGTATGAGGGTTATAGCTGGCCTCCCTCTGAGGCTGGTGACTCCTCCCTGCTGGGGCCCCACAGGTGAGGCAGAACAGGTAGAGGGCCTCCCCGTCTGCCCGCCTTGGCCAGCTAGCTTGCCTCTCCTGTGCGTATGGGAACACCTAGCACGTGCTGGGTGGGCTGCCTCTGACCCAGAGGCATGGCCGAATTTGGCGACTCCAAACCACCTTGCCTCAGCGGATCAGACTTTCTGTGGAATTCTGATTGTTAGATCAAATTAGCTGGTCTCTGAATTAAGTGGGAGAGGACCTTCTCTAAGATGAACCGGGTTCGCCCCAGTCCTCCTGCCTGGAGACAGTTGATGTGTCTTGCAGAGCTCTCGCTTCTCCAGCAACACTCATCAGTACATAATAAGCTTAACTGATAAACAGAGAGAATATTTAGGAAGGTGAGTCTTGGGCTTACCATTGGGTTTAAATCATAGGGACCTCGGGAAAGGGTTTGGGCTTCTCTGGAGCAGATATTGTCAAGTTCATGGCCTTAGGTAGCATGTGTATCTGGTCTTAACTCTGATTGTAGCAAAAGTTCTGAGAGGAGCTGAGCCTTGTTCTGGCCCCTTAAAGAACAGGGTCCTCAGGCCCTGCCCGCTTCCTGTCCATTGCCCCCCTGCCCGTCCCCAGCCCAGCTGAGGGAATCCCGTGGGTTGCTTACCTACCTATAAGGTGGTTTATAAGCTGCTGTCCTGGCCACTGCATTCAAATTCCAATGTGTACTTCATAGTGTAAAAATTTATATTATTGTGGGGTTTTTTGTCTTTTTTTTTTTTTTTTTTTTGGTATATTGCTGTATCTACTTTAACTTCCAGAAATAAACGTTATATAGGAACCGTCTGATAGCATGGCAGCTCTCTCTGGCTGGTGGAGGCTTCCTTTTCCCCTGCCTAAGTTCTGAGGAGGCCTCACACACAGGCGGGGCCTGGGATGGGGGCCGGAAAGGGTCTTGAGAGGAGGTGGTTGCCTTAGTCCCCCACCCCACCCCCTTATGTTAGCCACCAGACCGGAGGTAAGGGGTGCCTGGAGGAGCAGGAGGTCAATAGTCCAACGGCAGAAAGGTGTAAGAGTGGAGGCCTCCCTCCCCGGCCCCCTCCTACCCCCTAGAGCGGCCTCGTCCTGTCTGGAGTCAGATAAGCCACCTAAGCGGGGTTGGGGGTTAGATACTCCCACCGCACCAAGGCTTCCCCTTCCACAGTTGGCTCCTTTATCACTTTGCCTTCAGTTCACCCAGTGGGGACAACAGGCAGACACCCGGTGGTGGCTGCAGGGCCTCCAGGCAGCCAGCGGTGATAATGCAGGGAAAGGCGCTCTGATCTCAGCTACACGGGGACCCACAGGGCTTCTCCCCACCCCTACACATGCCCCAGCGCCCTGGAGATGCGCCTGGGAGCTAGGAGCTAGCGCCTTCCCTTGCAGAGATGGAGCAGATTAGCCCGGTGGGGCGGTGGCACCTGCCCTTCCCCTCCCCTCTTCTCTTCTCCCACCCCCGCCTGCCCCCTGCTCTGGGCCCCCTGCGCCTCCCTCCTGGGGCCCACGAGCCGCCCCCCTCCCTTACTTGAGCTCTGAGCTCAGAAGGAACCTGCCCGCAAACCTGGCTCCCAGCCCCGCCCGGGGAGCGCGTGTTCCTGCGCCCAAGGGCCCCACTGACAGCAGAGACTGGCCGCAGCCAGCGGCGCGGGGGTCCAGCCGGGGCGAGCCAGTCCCCCTCCTGCACCCCCGCCTCACACAGTCGCCGGCAGCCAGCTGAAAACAGCGCAGCCACGTGGTGCCACCTGCTGGTCTCTGGGAAGGAGGAGGATGGGACGTTGTGGCTCTGGGACTGCCCCTGGCCTGGAGGGTTGAGAAGTATCTTGGCCCCGGGCCCTCAGCCACCAGCTTCGAGGCTGCTGGGAGCAGCAGCTGCTAAGGAGAGGCCTGGGTCAGAGTTCTGCCCACCCGTGCCCATCTCCATCTTTTCCCCAAACCTCGAGTCCCCTGCATTTTAGGGAATCTGTGCCCTTAAACTGGCCCCTCACCCCTCTGAGAAGCATTGACAGTATTCCAGGGGTGGCCAGCACCCTGAAAACCACAGCAAAGCGGGCAGAGTTAAAATTTAAGACTAAAAATGACAGCGTCAGGCATGCATGGGGGAAGGAACAGAACAACCCAGCTCCAGGGGTTCCCATCACCCAGGGAGGCCACCAACACCCCAACCAGGAGCCATAGCAGCAAATTTATGAAAAAAATATTTTATTCCAAAACACTGTTTACACAAATGTGTAGTCTTTGTACAAAGTACAAAAGAATCCCTCTTCTCATCCCCACCTCCCTTTAGAGAAGTTTAAACCTTGGGCTCCCAATCTTCCATGGTCAGCTGCCCCTGACTGTGAGTCCTACAGCCTCAGAGGGAGGCGCGTGTGTGGTTGGGAGCAAGGCCTTCCCAGATCACAGCCAGTTACGCAACATCGCAAGGCCTGCTCCTGGCCCCACCTCCCAGCGGAGTCAAACCAAATCAGCTTTTACCCCTCACTCCAGATTCCACAGACACGCAGCACATGGCTATTTGCAGCTTGTCTTTCACTGCAGTTTTTTTTTTTTCCAGGAGGCAAGAGGACCAACCCTCCAAGTCCCGGGGCCCCTGTCCACCCACCATATCCTAGACCCAATCTTTTCTTCCTCTTCATAGACAAGGTTACGAACAGAGAGGCAAGGTAAGAAGGCTGGGGCCTCAAGGAGGGGAGAGAATATATATCCCGCGGAACGTGGGCAACAGCATCATAGACTTGAATGAAGCCCAAGGCCAAGCAGCCAAGCAAGGACTAATTCAGAGCAGCTCAGAAACCCTCACTCAAACCAGCGGCCCTGCTGTGCTAAGGACATGGCCAGGCCCAGACACGCTCTCCGAGGGTTCACAGAGAGTCTGGAGTCCACATTTACTAAAGTATAAAATACTACTCAAAAATGAACCCCAGCCTCCCTCCTGAGATGAATTGGTTACATCAACACATGAGGACAGATGCATTTACATAGACACGCACACGCACACGCACACACACGTGCACACGCACACACACGTGCACACGCACACACACACACACACACACACACTGTGTTAGGAGGGCAAAGCTTCTCACTCCGGAGTGAAACTTCAGCTTAGAAACGTTACCCATCTCCCCTCCCCTTCTGAATCATCTCATTCAAATAGCTGCTGAGCAGATGAAGGGCACAGAAGGAATAGGTTTGACTGCACTGAGTGCCTGCAGTGACAGAGGCTCAGTGTCTACCACGACAGAGACGGACTCGGTGCGCTCTTGGATGCCATGATCTGAAAAGAGGCCACCACTGCTGCAGCCACATCCCAGGACTGCACAGAGGAGGCAGGCGTAGCTCATGCACAAGGACACACACACGCACATGCATGCCTGCAAAGGTGTCAGTGTACACAGCCATACTAAGCTCACAACACGAACGCTTCACATTGAATATTGTTTCCAAAGAGAAGCATGGGATTCAAACATTCATGAGAGGGAGCCTCTGGCAGAGGTGAAAAGACCGGCAGGGGGCGAGAGGCGGGAGTCAAGACTGTCCATCGGTCGGCGTAAGAGTTCCTCCACGTGCCTGGCCACATCCATGGTCTCATCCAGGTCGAATTCTCCATCCTGGTCAAGGACAGGGTCAGGGCTGGTAAAGAGAGGGGGATGTCAGAGGGAGCTGGCATTTCTCACAGCCTCAAGCTCCCTGGGGACAGCCTCCAGCCTGCTCTCCACTCAAACTCGTCTCATGAGAACAGGACCAGTTCTGGCTGGATGCCCTCACCCCACCCTGAGCTGGGTAGCAGCCCACTGGCTTCTGCAGACCCCCACTCTATTCCCATCTCTTGCTAACTCACTGAATAATCTTAGGGAATTCATTTCCCCTCTCCCTGTCCTCATCTGTAAAACCAGGTGACTGACACAGTGGGCTCCGCCCACCTGCAATTATGCTCAGCTTCGTGGTAGGCACCGCCCTGTTCACTGAGCACCTAGAACGGCTGAGCCTTTTCACTGAGCACCTAGAACGGCTGAGCCTTTTCACTGAGCACCTAGAACGGCTGAGCCTACTGAGCACATGACTCCAATGTTTACAGCCACCTGGAGAGTGGGTATTGACCCCGTTTTATAGACGAGGAAACAAGGCCATGTCAGGAAGCTTGCTCTGGGCCACCTGGCTGGGAGGTGGTGGACTCCGGAATGGAACCTGCGATCTTCAGTGGTCCCACTGGAAGGTGGTACCTCCCAGACATCCAGCCCTGGCCATCCACAGTGAGGAAGGGAATTAATTCTCTACCTTGTTCCCACCAGACTCAAGAACAACCACCCCATTCATAGCTACCCTGTATCAAGCCCTTCCAAGCCCCTCCCTGTGGAAATGCTTCACCCACAGTGTCTCATTTTAATGCTCCTCCCGTTCTCATGAGGCAAGCATTCTTGCCTCCGTTTTACACGTAAGGAAACTTGAGCTTCAGAGAGGCTCAATCATTTTCCCAAGATTGCACAGTTGGTCCTAGAGTGAGGACTGGACCCTGCTATGTTTAGCTTCAAAATGCTCCGTCTTCCTGGCTGATCTCACTCCTCCTGGACCGGGGCTTAACCAGAGCTCTGGATTCCTTTGCCCACCAGCCCTCCAGGGGTCCAGCCTGGGGCCAAGCCCCCAGTTCTTCCCCTGCGGACCCCCATGAGAACACCACCTACTTCTGTGGGTACATGTTATAGTGAGCCTGGGGGCACACAGCTGGGGAGGGGGCCTGGTCCATGTACGTGGCGCTGCCGCTCCCGGCATCTGCAGATGCGTTCACAAACCTGCAGAAGGAAGAGAACAGCTTCAGCCGCCAGGGAGGCCGGGGCAGCTGACGGGGAGGGGACCGAGGGGCATGTTTGTCTTTCTCGGGGTGTAGAAGGACAAAGTGCCCACTTGGCCCTGGAGCTCCGGCTACAGGAGTGGGCACTCGGGTACTGGCACAGCGTGACCAAGCCCAGGTCCCTCCCCAGGGCTGAGACAGGTTTCCTGGGGGAGCAGAAAGCTGGGCCCAGGATCAGGGTGGGAGGCAGGAGGCAGGGTCTGGGGAAGGAGGAAAGAGGCAGAAGGAGGGCCAGAGCCACCTGGCCACTTACTCAGGGACCACTTGCTTGATCTGTGGCTTCACGTATCCATCAACGGCTTTAGCTGCCAAGGGGAGAACCGCAGTGAGAACCAAAGTCTCTGGGAACTCCCAAGTGGGGTAGAAGTCCATGCCCCATGCAGTCTCCCTCCTGCCCACATCACCTTGTGGTCTCAGCTGGGATGAGCGTTCCCAAGGGCCCCCAGTAAACACCAGCTGATGAATCCTGCCTGAGGGTCACTGAGACCCCTGGCTTGAATCCCATCCCTTCTCCTGGTTCCTTTTCTGGCCATTTGCTTTCCCTCTCCCTGCCCTCACCCGTCAAAGAGAGAGAATGAACAAGCAAACCCAATCAATGGATTTGGGGCAGCTGGAAGAAAAAAGACTTCTCCCTTTTGCTGCCTGCACTCCACTTGGGGGAAGGTTTGTGAGCAGGGTGTGGAGACAGCAGCTGGTGAGGTGGGGAGCAGAGCACTATCTGTGGGCTCGAATGATCCCGGCCACTCCCTACAGCACTGCCACCCCTTCCTCCGAGGGTGCAGAAGTGAGAATCCATGCAGCTTTCACTTTGCAGAGAAGAGAGCTGGGACAGGTTTGTCGTTCCCTCTCATTTGTGAGCCCTGAAGTCCTCTCCGTCACCCCATGGGCCAAAACCCACAGGGGACATGGCCCCTGGGCTCCTCCTGGGGAGTCCCCACGGCGCAGCCCAAGGCTTTGTCTGTGGGCTGGGGAAGAGCCTGGGGGAGTCAGCCGGCAGGGTCCTGGGGCAGTACCCACCCAGCACTGGAGTGTAGTACTTGGAGAAGACCTCATCCTTGGGGCGGTCAGGAAACACATAGATGAGATAGCTCAGGTCCCCCAGCCGGTCAGCCAGGGACCTGATGGAGAAATCCCGTGTGGTGAATGGTTTCAGGTTCCACAGGTTGCGTTCCGCTGTGAAAAGAACAGCCTCATTCCCATAATCCACCAGCAGCAGGAGGAGGACCAAGGTTGTGGGGCTTTAAGGCAGGCTTGCAAGAGAAATATGGGCTTTTATATACGAGCTTGCGCTGCAACCCCAGCCTGTAGGGAAGAAAGCCGATGCAGGATGTTCTACTCAGCAAACCAGATGAGCAGATACCAACAAGTCTGGGTCGTGGCAGAGCGGGGAGAGCTGAAACTGCAGGAGAACTCGCCCAACCATCCTGGAGTCTATGGGGCTGGGGACTTCAGGTTCTCCAGAATGGAAAACGATAGGGAATTTCCAAGCCACAGCCCTCTCATACTAAGCTTCCCACTGGGTACCTTCTAAGGACACAAGCCCGATGCGGAGGGCAGGGGGTGGGGGCAAGGGAACAGGAGACTGGGCCTTGGGGCTGGAGTGTGGGCAAAGCAGGCACTCACGGGAGTCAAACTTCCAGGCAATGGTGATACCCCCAATTTCTGAGTCACTAAAGCGCAACAAGAAGGTCCCATCGGGCTTGTTGATGAGCAGGTCGTGGGCCTGTTGCTTATTCACAAAACCTAGGATGGCCCTGGGTGCATGGAGCATTGAGCGTCACCACTGGGCCACAGCCACAGTCCCTCTGTGCCCACTGACCCTGTGGCCCCCGTTCCTTACCCATCATTCCAGTGGGGCTTGTGGTGCTTCTTCAACACCTCCATCACCCCGTCAAACCACTGCCAGAAGGTGTAGTTCCAGCCCGGCAAGTTCTCCTGAGGGCCCAGGAACCCCCGAGTCAGGGCTGGTGCCCCAGGTCACAGGTAGCCCACGAAAGTCAGGGCCCTCCTGCCCCCACCCAGCCCTCTCCCAGTTCTTCACCCCTGCTTGCCACCACACTCCAGCAGACCATAAAGTGACACAGCCCCCAACTTGTACCCTAGGGACCCAGAGAGGAAACTTGCTTCTAAGACACTAGGGTCCAAGACTAGCCCATGGGTGGGAGTAAGAGGTGTAGAAAATACTCCAGGCTGCCCGGGCGTGGTGGCTCAAGCCTGTAATCCCACCACTTTGGGAGGCTGAGACGGGCGGATCACGAGGTCAGGAGATCAAGACCATCCTGGCTAACACGGTGAAACCCCGTCTCTACTAAAAAAATAAAAAAATAATAAAAAAAAAAAAACTAGCCAGGCGAGGTGGCGGGCGCCTGTAGTCCCAGCTACTCGGGAGGCTGAGGCAGGAGAATGGCGTGAACCCGGGAGGTGGAGCTTGCAGTGAGCTGAGATCCAGCTGCCGCACTCCAGCCTGGGCGACAGAGCGAGACTCGTCTCAAAAAAAAAAAAAAAAAAAAGAAAAGAAAATAATCCAGGCTGGATGGGGCCTCCAAAGTCATCCCCTCATTTTATAGGTGGGGAAACTGAGGCACAGAGAATGGATGGGTCTTCAAAAATTAGTGAGGAAAGAGGCAGAAGCAGAACCAGAGCCATAGGCGTGGTGGCTCACACCTGTAATCCCAGCACTTTGGGAGGCCAAGGTGGGCGGATCACCTGAGGTCAGGAGTTCGAGACCAGTCTGGCCAACATGGTGAAACCCCGTCTCTACTAAAAATACAAAAATTAGCCCAGCATAGTGGTGGACGCCTATAATTCCAGCTACTCAGGAGGCTGAGGCACAAGAATCACTTGAGTCCAGAAGGCAGAGGTTGCAGTAAGCACTCTAGCCTGGGTGACAGAGTGAGACTCTGTCTGTGAAAAAAAAAAAGAGAAAATTAGCAAACACATCTAGGCCCAGAACCCAAGGATCCCGACTTCCAGCCCTGGGGCCCTCCGTCATCTCACTCTGGCTTCATCACTGAGCACAATTCCTATAGCCCCTGCCTGCATTTCCTGAGGTGAGGGGCCCCCATCTCTCCTGGTTGTAGGAGAGGGTAGTTGGGGGTGGAGAGTGGGGTGCTAGACCAGGCAGTAACCTGTGAGGCAGAGGAGCGACAGACCCCCATGGGCCCTGGTGGACGGCTGGTGGCCGGGTCCCTCACCCTGTTGAACTGGGACCAGGACACGGACAGGCCGCTGTAGTCCTCCAGGTGGCTGCTGCTGTTGTTGAACAGTTTCTGCGCCAGGAACACAAGGTTCTCCTTGGTCAGGCCCCGGTTGCTCTGCACTTCGGCCTTGAATTTCATGTTGAGCGCCTCACACAGCTGTGGCCACAGCACTTTGTCAGGCACGGCAAATGGCACCCTGCCCTGAGAGGGAGAGAAGAGAGGGGAAAAGGTAGATTAAGGGAGTTGGAAATGTTCACACACACACGAGATACACAGACACTGAGAGACAGGGGGAGACTGAGACATATCCAGAAAGGTGACACAAATGCAAGGGTACGAAATGCGGCGGCTTTTATACACTAGCTTGCGCTGCAACCCCAGCCTGCAGGGAAGAAAGCTGATGCAGGGGGTGGGGCCACAGAGGACAGACAGCAAGGACCCAAGCCATCTGCCAAAGGAGGATCCCAGACCAGGATCCAAAGACCAAACTCACAGACCTTACAGACCCCAGTCCAGGAACCTGGAACCCAGACAGAGTACCAAGGCCATGGCCGAAGGTAGGCGCCCAGCACCCCGGCCCTTCTGGCCTCACCTCACCTCTGGGCTGGCCCTGGGGTGGGGCTGACCCCAGGCAAGTCCTAGGGCCCGGGGGGTGGGGGGGCTGGGGTAGGGCTCCCACGGGGACTCACCGGCTCAGCAAAGGCGTTGTCCCACAGCACGGTGGCCGTGGCATTGTGGTCCTGGCTGCCATGGACGATGACGACCACAGGTAGGGAGAGAGTCTACAGGAGTCAGAGGAACCCAAGTTGATGGGGCGTGACCACCACGTGCCCTCTGCTTAAGCAATGTGCCCAATCTTTGTTTTTAATGCTTTTTTTTTTTTTTTTTTTTTGATACATTGTTTCACTCTTGTTGCCCAGGCTGGAGTGCAATGGTGCAGTCTCGGCTCACCACAACCTCTGCCTCCCAGGTTCAAGCGATTCTCCTGCCTCAGCTTCTCATGTAGCTGGGATTACAGGCATGCGCCACCACACCTGGCTAATTTTGTATCTTTAGTACAGACAGGGTTTTTCCATGTTGGTCTGGCTGGTCTCAAACCCCCAACCTCAGGTGATCCACCTGCCTTGGCATCCCAAAGTGCTGGGATTACAGGCATGAGCCACCACGTGTGGCCGCAATCCACTTTATTTTTTCTCGAGACAGGGTGTCGCTCTGTCATCCAGACTGGAGGGCAATGGTGCAATCACAGCTCACTGCAGCCTTGACCTCCTGGGCTCAAGTGATCCTCCTGCCTCAGCCTCCAGAATAGCTGGGACTATAGGTGCATGCCACCATGCCTGACTTTTTTTTTTTTTTTTTTTTTTTTGTAGATACAGGTTCTCACTCTGCTGCCCAGGCTAATCTTGAACTCCTGGACTCAAGGAATCCTCCCTCTTCTGCCTCCCAAAATGCTGGAATTACAGGTGAGAGCCACCACACCTGGTCCCAACCCACTTTCCTCACCCACAGTTCCAAACACAAACCCCTCCCAACAAAACGTAGGCACAAGCAAACAAAAAAAAACTACAACCAATTTCTTTTTAGCCCATTGCCTAAATTGTCTGGGTTAGTCCCAGATTATAACCTAGCAAACAGGTACCCACAGAGTCAAAGCAGGCTGTCCGGTGGCAATGCAGCCAGGAGTCCCAAGGCAGGCCCCTCCACCTCCTGGGTGAACTGCAGCAGTTGGGGCAGGAGGGCTGGGGGCCTCACCTTCACCTGGAACACAAGCTCATTGCTGCCAACACTGAACTGAGACTCAAACAGGACTGTGAACTTCTCCTCTGTCACGGACTCTGCACCCCGCCGGTCAGCACGCTTGATCCTCTTCAGTGACTGCAGGGTGGGAGGTGACAGGGGAACAGGGAGACTGCGGCTGCTTACAAGGACTCGGCTCTGGGCAGACCTGCCCTCTGAGGGTGGGCCCTGTCCTCACCATGTTCCTGAAGTGGGCGCTGAGGGTGCCCGTGGCTTGGTGGTACTCCATCACGCAGCAGTTGTTCAGGATCTCACCACTGCACTCGCTGCAATGGAGAGGGGAGTCCCAGCTCCACACAGGCCCCAGGCCAGGAGCATGGTCCTGTCCACACCTTGGGCTGGGGTCTTCACTCAGGTCAGCCCTGCCAAAAGCCCCTGCCCCCATCCCCTAAGAGTGTTTCTTGGCATCTTTCTGGGTTGACTTCTCCATCAACCTGGTGCCCAGCACCCAAGGCAAGGTCTCCAATGGTGAGGTCTGGATCTATTATCAGAAATTCCTCAGATACAAAGATTGATGTGAGGGGCTTTGGGGACTTCCAGTAGCTTCTAATGCACTTAAGATAAAAACCACAACCACAGTCTATGAGTATCCTTATGTTTAACACCTACCCACCTCCCTGGCCTCACTGAACTCCTCTCCCCTCACTCAGGACACGCAAGCCCCATTGGCCCTGGCTGTCTGCTGAACATGCCAGGCTTGGACATTGGCCCTTGCTCTTCCTGTCACCCCAAACGCTCTTAGCCTTCTCCTCCTTCAGGTCTCAGCCCAGATAGCTCCCCAGAAAGGCCTTCCTGGACCACTTATCTGGTGAAGCTTACCAGGCTGACCTTCCCTCACCCCCGCCTTTAACACATCTCCAATGCTAGCAGATTGCTCTTTCTTCTTTTTTTGGAGACAGAGCTTTGCTCTTTTTGCCCGGGCTGGAGTGCAATGGTGCAATCTCGGCTCACTGCAACCTCCACCTCCTAGGTTCAAGTGATTCTACTGCCTCAGCCTCCCAAATAGCTGGGATTGCAGGCACGTGCAACCACACCTGGCTAATTTTTGTATTTTTAGTTAAGATTGGGTTTTGCCATGTTACCCACGCTGGTTTCGAACTCCTGACCTCAAATGATCCTCCCACCTTGGCCTCCCAAAGTGCTGGGATTACAGGCGTGAGCCACTGCGCCCAGCCTAGATTGCTCTGTCTTAACTTCTTTTCCACTGTCTGTCATTGGGTTGGCCCTGCCTGATCTTTTAAAGTGTATTTTCATCAGTCTCCCCAGCTGCAGTGCAAGCTCAAAGGCAGTGAGAAGATCATTTGTCTTCATCTTCACACCAGATCACATGGTAGGAAATCAGTAAAGTTTTTTTGTTTTCGTTTTTTTGTTTTGTTTTGAGACAGAGTCTTGCTCTTGTTGCCCAGGCTGGAGTGCAATGGTACGATCTTGGCTCACTGCAACCTCCACTTCCTGGGTTCGAGCAATTCTCCTACCTCAGCCTCCCAAGTAGCTAGGATTACAGGCGTCCACCACCACGCCGGGCTAATTTTTATATTTTTAGTAGAGACGGGGTTTCGCCATGTTGGTCAGGCAGGTTATGAACTCCTGACCTCATGATCCGCCCGCCTCGGCCTCCCAAAGTGCTGGAATTACAGGCATGAGCCACTGTGCCCGGCCTTCTTTCTTTTGAAACAGAGCCTCGCTTTGTCGCTCAGGCTGGAGTGCAGTGGCACAATCTTGGCTCATTGCCACCCCTGCCTCCTGGGTTCAAGTGATTTTCTTGCCTCAGAGTAGTTGGTAGTTGGGACTAGAGGTCCAAGTAGCTGGAGCTACAGGTGTATGTCACCAAGCCCGGCTAATTTTTGTATTTTAGTAGAGACAGGGTTCACCATGTTGGCCAGGCTGGTCTCGAACTCCAGGCCTCAAGTGATCTACCCGCCTCCACTTCCCAAAGTGCTGGGATTATAGGCGTGAGTCACCTCGCCCAGCCTCAGTAAACATTTTTAACTGGATGACAGGGGATGGGGCCATGTCTTCCACATCACTCATTCACTCACTCATTCATTCACCCCCTGCATATGTTGTGGGTGGCCTGCCCTGACACTGGACACTACCTCCCCACTCTGCCACACACAGCCTCTCTGTACTCTTCCCTCAGGACGCGGCACATGGGCTCTGCCTGAAAGTCCTCTCTCTCTGCTACTTCCCTCCCTATCACTAGCTACCTCTAATTCCACCAGGAGCCTAAGACTGTCATTTCTTTACTCCTGCATCAAGACCCCCTTTCTCAGTGCCCTACACGTCCCCCTGCCACATGGCTACACCATCAGGCATTTCCCAGCATCTGTTGCCTGCTCTGCTGGTCAAGGCGCTGAGCAAGGAGACAGCCCAATTCTGTTGGGATCACAGTTTCGTCCTCGGTGCGTAGCACAGGTTCTAGAACACGGCTGCAACACCATACTTTGTGTGATTTTTTTTCGAGACAGGGTCTCACTCTGTTGCCCAGGCTAGAATGCCATGGCGCAATCATACCTCACTGTAGTATCAAATTCCCAGGCTCAAGTGATCCTACCACCTCAGCCTCCTGAACAGCTGGGACTACAGGTGCGTGCACCACCATGCCCAGCTAATTTTAAAATTTTTTGTAGAGATGAGGGTCTCCCTGTGTTGTCCAATTCAAACTTTTGGGCTCAAGTGATCCTCCCCCCTTGGCCTCCCAAAGTGCTGGGATTAGAGGGGTGAGCCACCGCATCTAGCCTAGCACCATGCTTGTTGCAGGAACCGGGATGGTCTCTGAGTAGGAGGAGGGCAGTGTACCATCTGTCCAGATTTAATGATGGTTTGACATGATTGAATTTACAATGGTGTGAAGCAACACACTTTCAGGAGAAAGTGGTATGACAGTCTCTCACAATGCTGGGCAGTGGCAGTGAGCCTCAGCTCTCTGGCAGCCACGCCATCCCCAGGGTAAAGAACTGATACTCGGCTGGGCGTGGTGGCTCACGCCTGTCAACGCAGCACTTTGGGAGGCTGAGATGGGAAGACTGCATGAGTCCAGGAGTTCGAGACCAGCCTGGGCAACATGGTAAACTAGGGGACAAGACATGGCTGGATGCAAGGACAAAGAGAGGGGGTGCAGGTCCCCCACACCTAAGTCTGGGCAGGGGAAGGGAGAGGCACAATTACTTGCGCGTGTTCTCGTTCTTGAGCAGAGACTTGGCCTGCTGCTCACTGATGATGGTGGCCTTCACCTGGGGCGGGTTCATGTGCACGTTCAGCTTCCCGCCCACCAGCAGGCGCACGGTGGCTGCAAACTTGGTCTGGGTCTTCAGGACCTGAGGAGGCTGCTTCTCAATGATGAATGTGCTGCAGGGGACACAGGGACAGACGTACGATGAGGGGTTGGCACAGGGGAAAGGGCTCTCAGTCCTCCTGTGGTGGGGGTGGGTCTGCCTCCCGCGGGGCTCAGGAGGTGAAAAGCACGGGCACAGCCTCTGTTCCTGGGGAAGCCATGAGAGTCCAGGGAAAGGATGGAGAGGGGAGTAAGATAACACAGCAGCTGGCATGGGCTGCGGCCCAAGGGCATCTCTTGCAGTGTCCACAGGAGAAACCGGGCAAGGGCGGCACCTAGCAGCCACAGCAACTGGAGACGGAGTGGGGAGGGATGAGAGGCACAAAGCGAATCTGCTGGTCTGGAAGGCACCTGCGGCCCCCCACACGCAGTCTGGAGCTGCCCCAAGCTCCTGGGCATGGCCAACAGGCAGCAGTCACCTGGTCACCAGGGCTGAGATGATGTCCGTGATGGTGGCATTGACCTCAGCCAGCATCTCCTCCACTGGGCCAGGGATGGGCAGCTGCTGGCAGAGGTGCTCAGCCCTGCGGATCTGCTGCCGGTTCTGCCAGATGATCTCGGCCAACTTCTCACACCTGCACGGGAGCCCCAAGGCCAACAGGAGGACAATGGCTTCTTCGCACAGACGCCAGGCCCCAAGACACAGCTCCCCCTCCCGCAGGAAGGCTCTGTGCTTTCACCACACCTCCCACCCATGGGAAGAGCAGAGCTCTCTGCCTCCCAGAATTAGAAATGTACACAGGAGGGGCGACCCTGACTAGGCCCAAACAGCCCGAGCATCACCCCACACCCCCGAGCTCTCTCCCACCCCCAGGACAGCAGCCCCCTTCCTGGGGGAGGTGCACAGGATGGGGGACCAAAGTCTGATTCAGGAACCAGGCCCCCTGGAGAAACAAGAGCTGTCCCAGGATGGAGGGGGCCTGCTGCAGGAGCTAGCACAGGAGGCAGAAGCAGCCAGGGTCCCCACCAGCCCCTCCTGCCCTGCCCTCTGGCCGCCCCACACCATTACCAGGACTGTAGCACGTCCAGGCTGCCCTCGGGGGGCCCGCCGTTCCCGGCCAGCTGCTGCCGCCGCTTCCACTGGATCAGCTCGTCATCTAGGATGATGG
>NC_037684.1:30282292-30308884 GCF_003255815.1 Theropithecus gelada | reverse complement strand
GACTACAGGCGCCCGCCACCACGCCCGGCTAGTTTTTTGTATTTTTAGTAGAGACGGGGTTTCACCATGTTAGCCAGGATAGTCTCGATCTCCTGACCTCGTGATCCACCCGCCTCGGCCTCCCAAAGTGCTGGGATTACAGGCTTGAGCCACCGCGCCCGGCCGAAGCACTTTCAATGTACCATCTCTTTTGACTCTAACACAGGGGTCCCCAACCCCTGGGCCATGGACTGGTACAGGTCCGTGGCCTGTTAGGAACCAGACCACACAGCAGGAGGTGAGTGGCAGTGAGCAAACAAATGACGCTTCATCTGATTTACAGCTGCTCCCTATTGCTCGCATTACAGCCTTAACTCCGCTTCCTGTCAGATCAGCAGTGGCACTGGATTCCCATAGGAATGCTAACCCTATCGTGAACTGCGCGTGCGAGGGATCTAGGTTATGCACTTCTTATGAGAATCTAATGCCTGATGATCTGTCACTGTCTCCCATCACCCCCAGATGGGACTGTCTAGTTGCAGGAAAACAAGCTCAGGGCTCCCACTGATCCTACATTGTGGTAAGTTGTATAATTATTTCATTACATAATACAATGTAATAATAATAGAAATAAAGTGCACAATAAATGTAATGCCCTTGAATCATCCCAAAACTACCTCCCTGCCCAATCCCGGTCCATGGAAAAATTGTCTTCCATGAAACCGGTCTCTGGTGCCAAAAAGTGGTGGGGGACCACTGCACTAACAGCATGGAAACCCTAGGACATAAGCAGAAACTATAATCCCCATTTCGCAGATGAGAAAACTGATACTGAGAGACATTATGTACTTGTCCAGATGCAACCAAGTGAGAAAGCAGATGACTCCAGACTCAGGACATCTGATGCCAAGGTCAAGGTACTTCCCACCACCCTGCCCCTGGCCTCCTATGTTGGTTCCCCTCAGGTTTCTCCTGTTTTTCCCCTCTTCTGGGATGAACCTGTATTTCCCTGGCACCCCGCTGTCTGTATTGAAGGGCTCTCTAGGAAACATAAGTGAGTTCCAATAAATGCTTGACTGTGATCACTACCCACACCCCTTTCCTGCTTCCACAAAAACTCCCTCTCTTCCTCCACACCCCTACTCCTCAAGTAAAGAAGAAGCTACATCTTATTTCTAAACCCTCAATTCAAAGCCCTTGTGTCCAGCTCTTGTCTCTGGGACAGCTCCTCTCTCACCTTGAAAAAAGCCCAAGAGGGAGGTCTGGTTGCCTCATTTCTAGAGTGCTGGTCTTCCCTTCTCCAACCCAGGAATCCTGACTCAGTCTCCCTCCATCCCTTCTGCTGCTTCCACAAGGCCAGTTCACCCATCTCCCTCTGTTGGCAATAAACACCTCCCACCCTTGCTTTGCAATATGCTAAAGAAATCTGACAGGTCTAATTTAGAAGGAGGGGGTGGGGGAAATCAAAGAAAACTTCCCAATAAGTTCGTGGTCACATGGTGAGTCAGTGGCCAGGCCAGGAAAAAACCCAGGGGTTCTGATGCTGGAACAAGATGATGCTGCCTCCCCGTAGGTGGCCCAGAGCCCACACCCACCTGGAGCTGCGTGGCGTAGTGCCCCAGCTTGATCTTCAGTAAAAACCCATCTTCCCCGACCTGGTGCTCCGCCTTCTTCTGCAGCTCCTGCACCAGGCCCTCCAGGAGCTGGGTGGCTTGGGCTCTGTCCTGGGGATTGTCCAAGTCAATGGCATCCCTTGGGGCGGGGCAGGAGAGAAAAATCTACTGTGGCACCTCCTTGGGCAAGGAGGTCAGAGACCCAGAATAAAGTGGAGACCCCAGGCTCATGACCGAGGGCACTCCAGGGCCCACAAGACTTGTTCCCAGCAGCTCCACAGACATCCGAGTCTAAAACCATTCTCCGTCCTCCCAGGCTTCCCCTTTCACAGGGACACCACCCCTTCCGCACAGAGAAGGACAGGCAGGACCAGAGTCACACCAAACCACCATGAGTAGAACTAGAGGCCAAAGGGCCTGGATGGTAGGGACCCTCTGAGGAGGGGCAGGGCGGGACGTGCCTACCATGGCTGGCTCTCAATCCACTGAGCCAAGTAGTGCCGGACCTCGATGGGGAAGTGCTGGCCGTACAGCACCTGCATCTGGCGCAGCGCATCTCCCTGCAGCTGCTGGGCCTGGATCCAGCCTGCCATGGCCGTTCACCTAGGGCGAGCCGAGCGCTGAAGTGCTCTCCTCTCCAGAGGCCAAGGAACCGGGCCTGCCCCTGGCCCTGCCATGCCTACCTATCCCTGGACCGTGGTCAGGCCAGGCCCCTCCCTTCCCACAGACAGCTTTCTTGTTCGGGAACAGAGATGGAGGGCAGCCCATCCCCTCCAACGAGGAACCCGTTGAAGGGGAGGAGAAGGTGCTCTGCAGAAGCAGGTGCCCTCCCCGTCTTCCTCTCCCCTTGCCCCACCGGAGCTTCCCCAGTGGGGGGTACGGCTAGAAACTGAAAGAGAAACTTGAAGGCGGGAGGCCCACAGGCCCTCTGGAGAGGGCTGCAAGGATCCCCCCAGCCCGCCTCGGGCCCAGTTTCTGGGAAGGGGAGATATTCCAACCCAAAGTTAGGCCAGCGCCGACAGCTCCCACTCGACGGCTAGGGCTTTTCGGGCACGTGGCTGGGGCTGTTCAGGAGAGAGGGCTGGGGACTTGGGCGCTCCCCTTTTCAGCTGCTCCCCCAGTTGTGCACTAGTGTCTCCCCGGGTCCAGCCCGACAGTGCTCCCTCTACGATGCGTGCCAGGACAGCGCCCTCCCTGGCCACCGCCCTTCATCCCCGACCCCTGTCCCTCCTCCCTTGTCTGCGCTGTGCCAACTCCCTCGCGGTGCCCGCGACTGATCCCCGCGCTGCGCCCGGCCGTCGGGCTCCGGGTGTCGGAGGTGCCGGGGCGGCAGTCGAGTGTCCCCTCTCCGCGCGCCGCCCAGGACGCGCCACCGGGCCACCCACCTGGTGGGGCCGCGCCGTCTGGCAGCCGGGCCGGCTCTGCGCCCCGCGGCTCTCGCTCCCGGCCGGGGCTCCTTGCGGCGGCGGCAGCGGCGGCTGTTACTACAGGAAGGAGCGGAGAGCAGCGATTTCCTCCTCAAAGGTCAGCTGCCTGCGATAGACCATACACAGCGCGCGAGCCCGCGCCAGCACCCCTCCCAGCCCCGCTCGCTCCCTCCCTGCCTCCGCCCTCGGTCGCCGGCTCCCCTGCGAGTGCGCAACAGCGGCTGCCGTTCCGGCGGGCTGCAAGGCGGGGCGGCGCCGGGCGTGGGGGCTGCCCCGACGGCGGGGTCCCCCGGGAGTCCCAGCCGGCCCTCGGCTGCGGCTCCGAGGGAGCGTCCCGGAACCGGGGCGGGTCAGAATAGCCGGGGGAATGTGGTTGGTAGGGGGCGCTGGGAAATCCCGGGCTCTGGAAATCCCAAACCTGGGCCTCAGTTTTCTCATCGGCAAAAAGGGAGGAGGGAAGGGTGGACCAATTGGCGATGCCTTCCAGCTCTGACGAGTGTCATCTTTTGAGCCCCTAGATTAAAAAACAAATGTGTGGGGTGTGTGCGTACACGCGCGTGTGTGCGCGTGTGTGTCTTGGGGGCCACAGGTTTTGTGACCTCAGAGGCAAAACTGTAGGGAGGGGAAGGACTGGGGATTCTAGAGAAGCCCACCACCGCAGCACCTCCCTCCTTCTTTTACTCCCGCCATCTAAACTCAACCCTGACGGAGGAACTGGAAAGAACCTTGGCAGTCATGTGTTTCAGCCCTCCCCCTCTCCATAATTTGCAGGTAAGAAGTGGAAGTCCAGAGAGGGGAAGGGGCTTGCCCAGGGCCACCCAGGGCCACATAGTGGGCGCGTGACCTCACCAGCCGACTGTGATCCATAAACTAGCTAAAGCCCCCGTTCACCCAGCCTAGTTATTTATGAGGCTGGTTCTACCTTCAGAAAAGTCCAGGAAGGGACCGTCTTGAGTCCTCCCAACTTCGAAACTGCCTACAGGCCTTGCCACAGCAGTGAACATCCTGTCTACAGCCTCAGTCCCCCTCTCCAAGAGGCCCCTTCCCACGAGGCCCAAGGGGTTTGGTGAGGTCGGGCTGGACGCCTTCCATCCCCTTTGCCCAGCTTCCCTCTCCTCTGGGCCTCCCCTCTGCCTGGCAGCGGGTTGGCAGCACCAGAGGAGGGGCCAGCCCAGCTGCCCACTCACAGCACAGCTGAGCCAAGACTTCATGTCCTGGGCTGGGGGTGGGGGGCGGGTGCATCTCATCTGCCTCCCTCCCCATCTGCTTCTCAGAGCTGCCCTTTTCTCTCCATTCCCACTCTCCCTTCTTGCCCCTTACTACCTCTCCCGGTTTCATTCTTTTAACTTCAGAGGGAAAAAAAAAGAACTTTAAAGCTGCAGAAGCCAAAATGTCTGGGTTCTCCCCACCTTCCCTGTGTGGTCACAGTGTCTTCGTTGGCAGGATCACGAGGAAAGGAATTGAAAACTCTAAGGGGGTGCATGGAGGATGTAGGGAAGCCTTGCTTCCCAGATACTCTGCAGGGGGCCCCAGGGAGGAGGAAGTATAGCCCCTCTCCTCTCCTTTCCCACTCTGAGCAATGGATTTGGCAGGGGAGGGTCAGACACAGAGCTAGGGGGTCACCTGGAATGAAAGCCAAGTGCCACAGCTGGAAATGACCATAAAGATGATTTACAAGTGGAAAAACAAAGGCCAGACGGGGGAAGTGACTTCGCCACTGTCATGCAGCCTGTCGGTGGCTGGATACAAACCCATTGCCACATTTGGGTGGATCCCACTTGGCACCTGTGCCCTCCAGCAGTTCCCTTCAGGCAGGTGTGGAAGTCAGTTGATGGGAGCAGATTCCTCAGGTTTTCAAGTCCTCTCGGCCAGGTCTGGAGGGCAGAGGGCCACCCTTGCCATGCACTGACATCTGGGCACCTGACAGGGTGGGGGTGCCTGCTTAAGAGAGGGGGTCCTGCCTGCTCTCTTCCAGGCAGCTGCCTCTCTAGACTCCTCCTCCAGGGCCTGCAGAGGCCTGTTGCTCCAGCAGGCAGCCCTACCCACCAAACATCTGTCTTGGTTGGGCTGGGCTTGGCTTTAGTGTGGGTAGTCCTAGGTCCTAAAAAGCTAGCATTGAGATGCCAGAGAACAGAATGGGAAGGATGGGCCTAAAAGGGTGTGTGGCTGTGTTTTCAGAGCCCTCCTATGCCACCCCCTGACCCTGTGCCCAGTGGCTGTGCCCTTGTTTGACAGTCTCCTCATTTGGTCTCTGACTATAAGGCCCCGAATATCTGTGTCTTTCATTGCATATTTCCCCCTCTGGCTTTTTTTTTTTTTTTTTTTTTTGAGATAGAGTTTCACTCTTGTTGCCCAGGCTGGAGTGCAATGGCTCGATCTCCGCTCACAGCAACCTCAGCCTCCCAGGTTCAAGCGATTCTCCTGCCTCAGCCTCCCGAGTAGCTGGGATTACAGGCATATGCCACCGCTCCTGGCTAATTTTGTATTTTTAATTTTGTATTTTTAGTAGAGGCAGGGTATCTCCATGTTCGTCAGGCTGGTCTTGAACTCCCAACCTCAGGTGACCCGCCCGCCTCGGCCTCCCAAAGTGCTGGGATTACAGACATCAGCTACTGCGCCCAGCCCCTCCTCTGGCTTTTATTCTCTCTGTGTCTCTCCCTGTCTCATTAGGTCTCCATCTGGTTCTCTGATTCTGTCTAGGTTTCTCTCCATTTCTTTGTGCCTGTTCTCCCTTTGAGATGCAGTGGGGAGGAGGAAGAGCTGCGGAACTTTCCCAGGATGGGCAAAGGGCACCCAAGGGAGTAGAGGGAAGGGTGTCAGAGTTGGGTTAAGGGAAGAGGTGACTGTAGTCGTGGCTCGAGATAACACAACTACCTGAAAATGTCAAATTTGGGGTTTCTTTTTGCTTTCAGTCCCCTGGTTTGGCCTCTGCGATTTCCCACCACAAAGTACCCTGGTGGTTCTGGGGAACCAGACTGTGGAGGAGAAAACTGAGGCCACGGGATGGGGGTTCAGGAAGATCAGAAACTGTCGAGGGTCTTACTGAGCTGGGGTCTGAGGCTGGCCTCCTTGCCCCTAATTGCTCTTCACCCCCAAATCCAAGTCACAGCATTAGATGGGGAGTGAGGAAAGATTTTAGAAATCTTACAGAAATATATTTCCCAGGCTGGGTGCAGTGGCTCACTCCTATAATCCCAGCGCTTTGGGAGGCCAAGGTGGGAGGATCACTTGAGGCCAGGAGTTTGAGACCAGTCTGACCAACATGGTGAAACCTCGTCTCTACTAAAGATATAAAACAATTAGCTGAGCGTGGTGTCACGCACCTGTAATCCCAGCTACTTGGGAGGCCGAGGCACAAGAATCTCTTGAATCCGGGAGGCGGAGGTTGCAGTGAGCTGAGATTGCGCCCCTGCACTCCAGCCTGGGCAACAGATTGAGACTCCGTCTCAAAAAAAAGAAAAGAAAAAAGAAAAAAAAAAAGAAATATATTCTCCAAAAGAAGACCTCCTATATTTTATTAGGAATAATAATAGTCTGCAGCCTAGGCTGCAGTTGGCACACTATATTCGTATCCTGAACTACATTGAGGCGCATTTGTGTACAAACATGGTTGTGCTCTTCAACTCAATGGATCCTTTCAATAACCTTGAAGGCAGTCAGAGCCAGAATCACACCCTTTGATTAGTCCACGAAAGAAACCTGCCCAAAGCTGTTTGGCCAGTAAGTGCACATATGGCACCAGGATCCAAGTTGCCGGGCCTTGTTAGCAGGGTCTCAGTATAACCTTTCTAGGGTTCCCCAAGCCCGGCACACACCAGGAGAGTGAAGAGGCTCCCTGGGCTGGGCTAGCCCACCACTGTTCTGTGGTGCGGAGCATAGCACCTCCATTCTCACCCAGCCTACACCTCTGCTCTCTTGAGTGGGACAGTGTGCTCTGTGCACACTTACATGAAGGTGGGTTTGAGTTTATGGATTAAGAGAATTATCCCAAAGGGCCAGGCGCGGTGGCTCACACCTGTAGTCCCAGCGCTTTGGGAGGCCGAGGCAGGTGCATCACCTGAGGTCAGGAGTTCAAGACCAGCCTGATGAAACCCCGTCTGTACTAAAAATCCAAAAATTAGCTGGGCGTGGTGGCGCATGCCTGTAATCCCAGCTACTTGGGAGGCTGAGGCAAGAGAATCACTCGAACCAGGAAGGTGGAGGTTGCAGTTAGCTGAGATTGCGCCATTGCACTCCAGCCTGGACAACAAGAGTGAAACTCCATCTCAAAAAAGAAAAAGAGAGAATTATCCCAGGTCCCTTTTCTACCTTGCCCTTGGCGATCAGGTCTGCCCATGCCCCTACCCTGGGGAGAACAGACTGAGGTCACCTTGACCTGACCTTCCTTGGGGGTGGAGGGAGGTGTACAGAGATGCCTTTGTTTCCTGTGCTCCAAGTCCCTTCTTCAAGGAGAGTTCCTGTTACATGGGAGCCAGAGGGGAGGTGAGGTGGGGGTGAACGGCCTTCCCAAGAAAGCTGGAGGCTTTCTAGGAAGTATCTCTTTGCCCTGCGGCCTAGGGGAGAAGCCCTGGAGCACTTAAACATCCGCTTCACCCCCACCTTGCCTCTGCTTGGACAGTCTACCTGCACGCCAGCCCCTCCGGAGAAGGCTTCTAGAAGTGGGGCCATGGGCCCATGCTCAGAGTACACCCCACCTCTGAGGCCAGGCCCTGGGACCTCCCTGTAGAAATGCCACCCCTATTCTTGTCCATGAAGACAGAGCAGGACCTAGGGAGGGTGTGTGTTTATATGAACAGGGTGAGGAATTCTTGCACATTTGGGGGAAGGGAAGGAGCTGCTGGAGTTCGGGTGAAGCCCGTTCCTGCAGCTGTCCCCTATCCACCACTCTTCAGGGAAGTTGCCTTACAATGAAGTCACCAAGAGAACACAGGCCATCCTGCCTGAGGCATAGTGACTGTCCTCTGTTTCTGGGAATAGCGTGAGGGGAAGGGTGTGGGGCTGGACAGGGTGGGTAGGAGGGGAGTCCTGCCTCCTCTGCCCAGCTGCCCAGCCTGCCTGCCTGGGGGAGAGGCTTGTAGGCCGGTTTCTTTCTGGACAAAGAGAAGAGGATGCAGAGTCTGTGCCAGGTTCACATTTCCCAGCCAGTCAGGTGGGCAGGAGGAGCCAACCCTTTGCAGCCCCCTCATCGCAGGGCCAGGCCCAGGATCCTGGAGAGACGAGAGAGGGCACACAGAGCCAGGCAGCTGAGTGGAATTGGCAGTGTCCTGAACGGCCCTGGGTCAAACCTGGCTTCTCATCCTCATCCATGATGACTATCAGGCCTCTCTTCCCGCTGAGCTAGTTTCTCCTCCTTACAGCCCAACAAGAAATCTTTTGTGCCTCGGCAGGCCCAGGACCCGATCTCAAGCCCTCTGAGGGTTGTGTGCGAGGGGGCTGAGCATCTTTCACGACACCTCCCAGTACACTGCCACTTTCCTTTGTTATGACTGGAGGGGATTCCTTTCTGTACAATCTGTTTCTCATTGTTTCTTCGTTTCTTTAGTCTCAGATCTACCCACATCTTCCTTGCTCCAAGCCTCAAAAAAGTGCTTCAGCCAGGCCGTTCCCCTTACACTGGCCTCTCAACTCTAAGCACTAGCCCCTTTCATTCCATCTACCTGGAATGTCATTCCTCCCTTGGCCACCTGGTAAAATTGGCTTCATCTTTCCTAGGGTTAGTGTGGCCTAGAGGAAAACACAAAGGCTTTGGAGTCATAAGGTCCTGGTGCAGACCCTGGCTCTGCTGTAGGATCTTGAATGAGTGAGTCTGCCTCTTGGATCTAAGCGTCCTCCACTTGTAAAGAAATAGCAAGACCCACTGCCGGGATTTCTGTTAAGACCCAGTCACAGGCCGGGCGCAGTGGCTCATGCCTGTAATCTTAGCACTTTGGGAGGCTGAGGCGGGTGGATCACCTGAGGTCAGGAATTTGAGGCCAGCCTGACCAACCTGGCGCAGACTCTGCATGGTGAAACCTTGTATCTACTAAAAATAAAAAAATTAGCCAGGTGTGGTGGCAGATGCCTGTAATCCCAGCTACTTGGGAGGCTGAGGCAGAAGAATCACTTGAACCTGGGAGGCGGAGGTGGCAGTGAACTGAGATCGCACCACCGCACTCCAGCCTGGGTGACAGAGTGAGACTCTGTCTAAAAAAAAAAAAAGAGTCAGTGCCTGGTGCATTGTAGGTGCTCAGAGGCCTTGGCCAGTAGAGCTGGGTGTTTTCTCCTCTGCCCTTCAATCCCACCTGTATTACAGGCCCCTTCTTATGGCCCTAACACACTGCCTAAAGGGCTATGTCCCACTGCTTGTCCACAATAGAGGCTTCATAGATATTTGTTGGATTAATAAAGGCCCCTAAAACAGCACAGAACTTCCGGAGCTCTGACAGTTCAGGGCAGCCCCCTGTTCACTGACCGCCCCCACCATGGTTCCCAGAAGGCTCCCCTCTGGCTGCCCTGGCCTCTGCCTGCTCTGGTCCCACTGACCTGCTTTTCCACCCGCAGTGGCGGCAGCAGCCTCATCTTTGCCTGGTGCTGGGCTGAATTTTGAGTTCTTAACCTGCCCAGCAAGCCAGCAAGATACTGGCTGCAGTGGCACTCTGCTCCCTCCTCTGTGTCTGCCCCCCCCTCCCTGGATAATGCTGCATCTCCCCAGGACTCTGGGTGGAGAGGGCCCAGTGACCCTGTCCCAAGAGGCGGGGTCGGGGATCCTTGGCCTTTCCAGAGAGCCAACCCTTTAGCCTTTAGCTCTGACTGGAAGGGAGCCCAGATCGGTGAGACACACAGGAGCAAGACTGAGAGCGGGTGTGTGAGACTCTCCAGGTGGCGAGTCCTCCATGCATCTGCACATCCATCGCTCCTGCCCTCTCCCCTCCCCTCCATGTGACAAAGCACCGGCTCTCTCCTGGCCCAGCACACTGGCTGGGATTGGGCTGAGGGAAAGAAAGACAGAAAATACTTTTTTATCAAGTGCCAGGCACAGTGCTTAGTTGCCTTCACAAATACTCTCCTTTTTCCTTTAAAAAAACTGTCCATTTTCCTAATGTTTTAATAGGGAGCATCTGCACATGGGGTATGTATTTTGTAACAAAAGATTCAAAAGGGTATGTGGTGAAAAGTTAGTCTCTGCCTTTTCCTGTCCCCCACGGCCTTTCTGGAGGGGCAACAACAGTTGCTAGGGTCTTTTGTGCATTTAAATGCACAGAAGAATTCTGTGCATTTAAAACAGATATTACACTTTACCTCCGCACTATAACTTACACATGATGGGAAACTGAGGTCTTCAGAGACATTAAGTACCTAGACCAAAGTCACACAGCTAGTAAGTTAGCAGAGCTGGGATTTAGAACCAGATCTAACTTCTCACCACCAATTCTCTGGCAGAAGTAAGCAGGGGCACTGACAGAGCCCTCCAAAACTGCAGAGCCCGTTCCAAACCGAGGCCACGCCATTCTGAGGCCTTGGAGATCTGGTGGCCCCACCTTCTTATCTGTTGAGTGTCCTATATCGTATCCACATGGCTCCAGGGTCCTGTACTGACCTATTCCCCTATGGAAGGATTCATCCCCATAGGGAAAAAGGGATGTTCCCACAGTGCCCTTTCTTAGCAAATGTGTGGCCAGTGGTCGCCCAGGGTCAGCCTGACTCCTGGGATGCAGGAGGGAAGCCACAATAACAAAGGTCTCTGGTTTCTGGCCGCAGGGGATCATGGTTGTGGCTTCAATGATGTTCCCAGAAAATGACCTCATGATCTCTGAGGCAGGAGTGAGGGAAGATGTGAAGTAGGGGAGCTGCCTGCTCTGAGAGCCATGTGTTCATCCATGAGAGAGAGAGGGGAGGAGGCTGCGGGCAGTCCTGGATGAGAGCAGGGGCATGCATGGACAAGAGCTGCGGACTAGACCCCCAGGTTCTTCCCCCAAGCCTCTCTCCTGGCTCAGGCCAGTGCACTAAGGGATGAGGCCCTCCAGTGGACATTGCTGCATCTTCCAGGTACCTCCTTGGGTCATTCCCTCTGGGTTGGACTGTGGGGTCTTTCAGGATCCTAGCTTCCTGTTCAATTTCTTTCTTTCTGTCATGTCTTAAGTCTGGTGTCCCCTCAACTTAAGGGAATATGTTCCCGAGGCCTAGAAGAAGAGGGTCTCACCCCATCAGAACTGTCAAGCAGAGAAGCAGGTGTCAGGCCTTCCCGTCCCAGGATGACAACATTCTGTTTTGCTGAGGTAGTCACCCAGAACGTTCTGTCCTTGGCATCTGTGCACACACCCAGCCAGGTCTAGCTCAGCCAGGTCTAGCTTGGTGCCGGTGACCATCAGTCAGAGATGTGCCTAGAGATGGAAGAATCAAGAGGCATTCCCACCCACCCTTCAGGACATTTTTTTTTTTTTTTTTTTTCTGAGATGGAGTTTCGCTCTTATTGCCCAGGCGGGAGTGCAATGGTGCAATCTTGGCTCACCGCAACCTCCGTCTCCCAGGTTCAAGTGATTCTCCTGCCTCAGCCTCCCAAGTAGCTCGGATTACAGGCATGTAATCCTGTAATGGCACCACCATGCCCAGCTAATTTTGTATTTTTAGTAGAGACAGGGTTTCTCCATGTTGGTTGGTCTCGAACTCCCGATCTCAGGTGATCCACCCTCCTCAGCCTCCTACAGTGCTGGGATTACAGGTGTGAACCACCGCGCCTGGTCCCCTTCAGGACATTTAAATAAACCAGCTGGCTTGAGTCCTAGACCTTGGCGGGTCTTGGGAAGAGGAGTATTCATCTTAGCTGCTACTAAACACCACAGTAATAGTTAACCACTATATAGTGCTTTACAGGGAAGCACCTTACGTGTAGTAAACACTTACTTCTCGCAACCCGATGAGGTAGGTACTATCTCTATCACCACATTACAAACAAGAAGATAGAGGAAAACACACTCAAGATTACCTGGCTCAAGGAATTGACAGAGTCTGGTTTGAGAACCTGTACTTTTTTTTTTTTTTTTTTTTTTTGAGACAGGTCTCACACTGTCTGTCGCCCTGGTTGGAGAGCAGTGGCACAATCATGGCTCATTACAGCTTCAGGCTGGGCACAGTGGCTCACAAATGTAATTCCAGCACTTTGGGAGGCTGAGGGGGGACGGCTGCTTGAGCCATGAGTTCTGGAACAGCCCAGGCAATATAGTGAGACCGTGTCTTTACAAATCTTTTTTTTTTTTTTTTTTTTTTTTGAGATGGAGTCTCACTCTGTCGCCCCAGGCTGGAGTGCAGTTGCGCAATCTCGGCTCACTGCAACCTCCACCTCCCGGGGTCCAGCAATTCTCCTGCCTCAGCCTCCTGAGTAGCTGGAACTACAGATGCATGCCACCACGTCCAGCTAATTTTTGTATTTTTAGTAGAGACAGGGTTTCGCCATATTGGCCAGGCTGGTCTTGAACACCTGACCTTGGGCTCCCAAAGTGCTGGGACTATAGGCGTGAGCCACCGCGCCCAGCCTACAATAATTTTAAAAAATTATCTGGGAGTAGTGGTGCACATCTATGGTCCCAGCTACTCATGAGGCTGAGGCAGGAGGATTGCTGAGTCCAGGAGGTTGTGGTGACCTGTGATTGTGCCACCACACTGAGACGTTTTTTTGTGAGACTCTGTCTCCAAAAAAAAAAATAACAATCACACCCTTGACCTCCCGGGCTCAAGTGATCCTCCCACCTTAGCCTCCTCAGTAGCTGGGACCACAGGTGTGTGTCACCACACTGGGCTAGACCCTGTACTCTTAATGACTGCATAGTCCTTGTAGCCTCCATTTCCATTCCTAGAGCATAAGATTTGTACCAAAAATATTTATTGAGTGTCTGTTCTGGGCTTGAACATGAGTAAGGGGATTTAAAAGTGAATAAGATACTGTGTCTGCCCTTGGGGATAGAGACAGAAACATGAAAACATGAAATTGTCCTTCAACACAAGAAGCGCTGTAATAGAGGCATGAACAACGCAGTGGGAAACAAGGAGGGAGGTCATGCTGCCTGAAGCAAATGTCACGGAATTGCAGGCATCAAGAAGGCAGGACATTCCAGGCAGAGGGAACAGCATGGTGCAGGGATGAAAGCGCACAAGAAAGAGAAACATGCGCCAGGTGCGGAGGCTGACGCCTGTAATCCCAGCACTTTGGGAAGCTGAGGCGGGCAGATCACAAGGTCAGGAGTTCGAGACCAGCCTGGCCAACATGGTGAAACCCCTAAAAAAATACAAAAATTAGCCAGATGTGGTGGCATGCGCCTGTAATCCTAGCTACTCAGGAGGCTGAGGCAGGAGAATCACTTGAACTTGGGAGGCGGAGGTTGCCGTGAGCTGAGACCTCACCATTGCACTCCAGCCTTGGGCAACAGAGAGCGACTCCGTCTCAAAAAAAGAAAGAAAAGAAAAGAAAAAAGAAATAAGGAGAACATGGAGCGCCTGAGTGTCAAAACATCATGCATGGGCAGTGACTGTCAGGGAGGTTGCCAGAGAGCTTGGGGTTGGTTGGCCCATCCATCCTGCTTCCTGCTTCCTTCTCCGGCCTCCAAACTCCCTGAACCTACTCTGTGCAAAGCACTGTGCCAGGTGTTGGCCCAGAGTGTGGGACTGGAGCAGTGGCCTGGGGAGGGGACAAGGGGTTTTTGACCAGCTGGAGACCTTTGTGGTTGGTGTCATTCTGGAGGTGAAGAAAAAGCCGCTGGAAAGAGCTGCCCAGGGAGGACTATGGGAGAACTTGCAACTCTGGGCCATCTCTGGACATGAACATTTTGCATACACACAGGGGAGCTGTGTGCGTCTGAGTGGGGCCAGGAGGGGTCCTTCTCTCTCTTTTGGCCCATGCAGCTGGGCTTCTGGAGCTTTCCTATGTCTTGCTTTGGTGCTAGTCCTTGGAGGGTTGCCAGGGAAACCGCTGGCCAGCTCCGGGAGAGAGACGAAGCAGAGGGGAGGAGAGTGGGTGACTCAGGCTGGCTTCCCACACACCACAACCCCTTACCCAGCACGTGGAAAGGATCTGGGGGACCCCCTTCCCCTGGATCCTACAGGTGACCCTGTTTATTCTTTCTTCTCTAGAGAGAGCAGTCCCTCCCGCAGCTCTGACTGGTGGGAGCCAGCCAGATTTCCCCAGGAAGGGAACCGGCCCCAGGCGCCCCGTACCCTGTAGGTTCACCCTGGAACACTGACAGGTGCATTCGGCCTGGGTGAATGTGAACTTCTGCCATGCCCATGCGGGCGGCAGGAGCCCTGGCTGAGACGCCCTCCCAGGGGCAAACCCAGGATAATTATTGATCGGGGCCGCTGTGGACTTCTGACCTCGGCCTGGGAGGGAGAGGACCCGGAACGCGGGCCTGGGCTCCCAGGGAGGGAGGTGGGCGGGCCGCGGAGGGGGCCAATCAACACGACCACGACAGTGCGCCCTAGCCCTGCCGGTGGTGGTCGACTCAACCCAAACAAAGCAGCATGTGCTTGCGGTGCGGGGTCGGCTAGGGAGCCGAGCCGGGAAGACACCCCACCGTCGCAGAAAGGGGGTGCGCGCGGCGCCGGCACCGCCCCGCCGAGCGCGCCGCCACCTCGGGTGCGCCGAGGGGGTCCGGGTCCCTCAGGAGCGGCCGCGGAGGGGGCGCGAGAGACCAAGAGCGACCGAGGGCTGGCGAGCGCGCGCCGGGCGGAACCAGGAAGCGGAGCGCGCTCCGGGCTGCCAGCGGCGCGCGTACCCGGGCCTCCGCGCGTGAGCGGCGCGCGCGCCCCCGCGGGCCCCGGCGGGAGGAGAGTTGGCGGCCGGAGCCGTCACCCCGGGCGGGGACCCAGCGCAGGCGACTCCGCGCGGCGGCCCGGCCGAGGGAGGGAGCGAGCGGGCGGTCGGGCAAGCCAGACAGCGGGGCCGGAGCAGCCGCGGGCGCCCGAGGGGCCGAGCGAGGTAGGCGCTGCGGGGCGAGCCCGGGGCCCGGGGCCGGGGGAGCCAGGCCGGGGAGCCAGCCCGGGCGGGGCCCGCTCTCCAGCCGCTCAGCCACCCGTCAGGGCCGCGCTGCCGCCATCGCTCCCGGGCCGCGGTGGCTGCGCGCTGGGCGAGGGGCGCGCGGGGGGAGAGGGGTTCCGGGCTGGCTGCCGGGGAGGCTGGGGGCAATGCGGGGCGCGCGAGGGGGACGTGCGAACGCCGCGGCGCGTTGGGGGGCGTGCGCTTTAAAGGCTGCGTGCGCGTGTGTCCGAGTGGGTGTGTGGGGACCCCGCGCCGACCTCCTAGGAGCTCAGGGGGCTGCTGTCAGCCGCCTCACACTTTCACGTTGCAATTCCGAATAGCCCCAGCCGTCTTCCTTGCTTTAACTTCTTTTTTTCAAAAGAGGTGCCCGGGACTCCGGGGATGGGATGAGCCTGCGGGGGTGCCTGGTGCGGTGGGGGGTATTAGCAAAGCTTCAAGAAACAGGGCCTTATAAGGAGTCAAGACAACAAATACGAACGTTTCGATAAGACTCTGGGGGGCGGGATCCCACATCAGGACCCGCCAGGCCTGGGCTCGTTCGTGTGGCCGTGGGATGCAGTGTGCTTTTTCTTTCTAGTCAGGGATAAAGGGTTAAAAGTGCTCCTGGTGTCGGGGGTAGATATGGAGAGTCGGAAGGGGAGTTGTTGTATCACAAAAGCTGGTCTGAGGCTAAAGGAATCTGGCAAGATGGTCGGGGTGATCAAAGAGGAAAGAACTCACACGGAGCAAGAGGCGGTTGCAAACACTTGTAGCCAGCAGTGATGGAAAAGGCAAAGAAGAAAAACAAGTGCCAGCTTTTAGGAAGACGGGATTAATGAAAACCACAAGAATTTTAAAGGCTAAAAGAGATACCGATTCTCTCTTTCCCAAAGAGCCAGAGTCAGTTCTTTTCTTCTTGGTCCCTGTTATCCCGCCATAGCTTGTATCAAATAAATGGTGCCAAAAGTGGGTCAAAGAATGTTAGAGCTGGAAAGGAACCCAGCGATGATGCCACATTCTTGTATTGTACAAATGAGGAAACTGAGGCCCGGATAGGTGGAGTAAGTGACCTGCTCGGGTGACATGGCTGTTTGTTGAGTATCCAGGAAACTTCAAGGACTGAGATTCGTGCTCTTCCCAAAGCACCATGCAGTATATAGATCTTTGCCTAGATACAATTCCATACATTTTCTCTGCAGTGTCCTCAGGGAATGCCCTTTGAAAGGGCCAGCGTGACACCGAATATCATGCTTGGGCTTATGTCATTTTTTTCAGTCTTCAAGTGGTGTTTATGATCTGCTTGGATCTTAGGTTTCCAAAGCTGTTGGATAGCTGCCTGGGCCATAATAAGCTTTCAGCTGTTGGGTCTACATTATTTCAGATAATTTTGTTATCGTTCAATTAAGATAATAGAACTGTGCCTCTCTCCCCAACATTCTGTTATTGTCCATTTGCGTTATGTTCATTGCCTGTCAGTTCCTACGTGAGGATGTATTTTATTGAGTGTGCCTTTCTTGTTTTAAAATTTCATTTTGTGACACTGTAAATATTGGAGTGGTTCTGATCATTTCAAATGAGGAGAATCTTATTGATTGATTTTATTTTAAGGCTTCGGGTTGTTTTGTTTATTCATTTGGGTACTAGTTTCCATCTCATGGAAGATCATAGTTGTTGGAATGGACAGGGCTAAATGAGAGAAGGGGCTGTGGATTTAAAGAAAAACTTCCTATGTGACAATTTGTGTTATCTGTTACATTTAATTCAAACAACACCACGCCTTGGGTCAGGTAAGTGTGTTATCTAGGAGATGACTTGTTTGCTACTGTAGCCTCTGGAAGATGAAATTTCAAGCTCCAGATTGAGACACAGGGAAGGAATGGAGATTTTTGTTGTTGTAAAGCAAACCATCAGAAAAAAAAAAAGTTGATTTCTGTCACCAGCAGTTTGGTTATTGCATAACTTGAAGCTAAACTCTGCACAAAATCTTTGCTGTATACCCAACTAAATAAACTATCCCACCTTCTCATCAGTTCTCACCTTTTCAGTGCTTGCATTTTTTTTGCCCACAGGTTGTTAATATGGATTGTGTTAAGAAATTTAAGGTGTGTACTTCCTAGTATGTATGACAGTAGGAGAAAAATGTGCTATCATCGTTTGGAGTGTTACAACATAAATATTTTGGTCAACACTTCCTATCCTGCTCTGACTTTTCATCTCATCTCCATTTTCTTCCTCTCTTGATTGTTTTTATGTCATTTACATATGTAAAAGCCACATCAAGACTAAAGTTGCCGCTTATTACTTTTTGATACTTAAGTCTAGTTTTTTCACATCATAGTATTGTTAGTATTCAAATTGTCTGTAATTTTTGTTAGGCTTATATATTATGAATCCATTTGTTGTGGTTTATTTGGCTTGTTGTTATGTAGGTAGGTGACACAGTAGTCTTATGGTAAAAGGAAGACGTTATAGATAGGTAAATAACATGCTCAAGATTAGATGCAGGTTACAGGTGGAATCGAAGGAAGACTGTTTTCGTGCCCTACAAACATGTCTGTATCTCATAAAGTTATTCACAGATTTCTGGACATTCTATCTGTGACACATTTTTTCCCTTTCTGTTAAGAGTGTGGATTACTGCATTATTCCTACAAAAGGAAGCAAAATAACCCTAGTTTGTATGATTTTTCTGATAATTTGAAACTTATTCTTTTAAAAAGCTATCTGGCAATTCCAGGTTACTGGACTCTTCAGAAGAATATCCTTTTATTTTGATACTATGACGTATCAAAGTATCAAAATACTTTAACTGTGCAACTTAATAAAAGTAATGCTTCAAAGTTAGCTCCACACTATTGCTGTCCTCAAACGTGTGGTATTTAAAGGAAGAAAATGTTTTTAATTCTGCGCTTTGTGAATAGAACTCTTCTAAAATCAGAAGTGTTTTTTTTCCCCTGCAATGTTGGAAAAACAACAGTTTTATGCTTGTTTCTGGGAATAAGAAAGTCAAACTTAACAATCTAGTTTCCATTGATCAGACAGTTTTTGTACTTAAATTTAAGTTGTAAGCATCAGAGTGATAAACATTTTTAAAAACTGTATTCACTCTTAATTATAGTGGCCTTATTTGAAGTAAAATCTTGACATTGGGTGTTTTGTTAATGATGATCCTCTGCTACTGAAAAGCCTATGTCAGTTTGGAGAAGATTTTGCACGTCTAAATCTATGCCGTTTTTACTAATCAAAAGAGAAGAGTAATTTACAGGTGTTAGATTTTTAGTTGGTTGAATGAGACCCTCACTTTTGATGGTTTCAGAGTTGAAACGACGATTTATTACTTTTGTTAGTTTGGGTCACACCCTTCACTTCCTTGGAAGGTATCTTTGAGGTTTGGTTTCCTTTTTTTTAAATGGTAATATTGGGGTGGGGGTGCTTCCTGTTTGTATTTTCAAAATTAGGTCCACATGTTAACCTTCTTGTAGTGTCACATTTTTATTTTAAACTTATACAGACAAACATCAGATGCCATGTGGTTTGTCTCTGACCCTTTGCGCTACTTCATGACAGCTTTACTGAGTGAAGCCTGAATACCCAATCGGGAAGGCAAGATGTTCTTGTCTTTTCCCAACTCTCTTCAAAGTTTAACAGCCTTAGAACAGCAACAAAAGCACAATTAACAGAAAAATGGAGGTGCTGCTATCTGTTTCCTCGCAGGTACTTGGAAAATGTATAGCACTAAGATAGAGTTGAAACATGTTATGTAGAGCCTTGAATGTCGGTGCTTAAAAGAGGAGTTGCCCTGGGTTTACATGATACAGAACCCCATGGTTTATATTAAGTAGTAATGATAGCCATTTTTCTGGACTCGCCTAAAAGCCATACACAGTGTCATGGAAAAGAGTTAAGAACGAGGCGAAATTTAGGGTATGGTAGTAGAGCCGAGGAGGAATCACCTTCAGCCTTAAAACTCTTCCCTGACTCTCCTGGATAACTTATGTGGTAGGTCACTTTTTTTTTTTTTTTGAGACAGAGTCTCGCTCTGTTGCCCAGGCTGGAGTGCAGTGGCCAGATCTCAGCTCACTGCAAGCTCCGCCTCCCGGGTTTACGCCATTCTCCTGCCTCAGCCTCCCGAGTAGCTGGGACTACAGGCGCCCGCCACCTCGCCCGGCTAGTTTTTTGTATTTTTTAGTAGAGACGGGGTTTCACCGTGTTAGCCAGGATGGTCTCGATCTCCTGACCTCGTCATCCGCCCGTCTCGGCCTCCCAAAGTGCTGGGATTACAGGCTTGAGCCACCACGCCCAGCCATGGTAGGTCACTTTTAATATAAATGTTGCAGGATGAGTTAAGTGGAACCTTGAGAAATATGTGTAGATTGTTTCAGTGATTAAAGCAAGTGTTCTTTTCCTGGCCTTTAACTCGCTTTATTCTAAGAAGTGTAATGACTAAATAGACTCCTAATTGAATTGACATTCAGATGTGTTTGCAGTTCAGGGGGAGTTTACCTTTTCTAAATTTTCATTTGGATCACATTACTAAAAACAGTATTGCATTAGCATGGTGCATAATTATGTAGAATTCAATTTGCAAATGAAGTTAATACTTGGAGTATCTTGACTTCCTATTCCCCTGCTGCCCCAATATTCAAGAAAGGAGAAGTTATAATTTGTCACATACAAGATAGTTTCTTCTTTAGGTTTATTCTTAATAACTATGTCCATTTTCACATGGATGACACCATTGAGATGATGAATACTTGTATTGATTGATAAGGAACATTCATCTTTTTCTACCTGCTTTTGGAAGCTAGCTTGCAAAATCTACTACAACATTCACTCTTCATGTATTCTTCTATTACCTTTAGTACCCTGAATAACCTTTTTAAAAATTTTTGCACCTATTATGAAGAGAAATAGCTTCATATTCTATGCTAGTTTTTTGAGGTGCTTGTGCTGACTCATTTTTTAAATTATACTAAGATACAGAGCATGGTTTGAGAGCAGTAATGAGATTCTCAGAAAATATGAAAACTTTCCTTTCTGACTAGTTAGAGAAAGGTTGGGGAAGACAAGGGGAAATACATCAATGAGCCAATCAATTATTGTTATTTGTTGGGATTAATTTGGTGACTAATACTTTTAATGCCCATCAGGCTACTAAATGTGAATTTGGCTTTACCCTGTAATGATAACAGGACAAACCCAACAGCTTTCTAACATTGCTTGTTTTCCCCTGGTAGGGGATTTCTTTGCATATGGGAAATCAGGCCGAAGTTGCCAGTAACAGCCACATCCATGATTTGTATTAAAAATAAGTATTCATCATTCTGGGCTAGAGCTCTGCTTACCACGGCTCACCTGGGAAAATATTCTGATTATGTATCTAATCATTATGATGCCATCTTTCAAGAGGTGAGCAGACAATGAACAACTCCTTCAAATTATGTTCAAAACCTAGAGTTTGAGAAAATGTTCCAATGCCTTCAAGTATGAAAATAATAAAAATATTACTTAATGCTTACCGTTCACTGACAGTGTGCTGGGCAGACATTGTTTTCAGTTCTGGCCGTGTGTTAACTCGTGATTCTCAGAGGAGTGGGTATTATTCCCAGATGGAAGATGAAGAAATGGCCACAGAGAAGTTAAGTAATTTGTCCAAGGTCACATTACTGGTCTTGGCAGGGCTGATTCCAGAGGCTGCATCCCTAACCTAGTGTACAGCAAAGGCGAGCTGGCCACTGCCGCTTTGTTATAAGGCATTTTGTTTCTTTGAGGCTTATATTTCTTTGTGTTCCCAAATGGAGTCTTGTTGGTTTTTGAATAGAAAATATTTTTATATGTTTAGGATTTTTTTAATGTTGATGAAGATGGTGATAAATATTTTTCCAATTAAGGTATATAATTCTGGTGGAAATTATATTAAAGCAGAGAAAGTCTTAATTTTTATTATAAGTTGTCTTTCGTTCTTCTTCCCCTAGCATTACCATATACATCATAGAAGAAGAGCTATAAGCTGTCTCCTTGGCCTCTGTTTACAAACAAAAGGATCATTTGTGCCAGTGTAGTGGGTTTGTGTTGACATACACATCTGTACTGAGAACTCAACAATCCTACTCATTTTATTTACAACTTTATTTTGAGGGGATTTCTGGTCCGATTCTTGTTGCATTAAAGCTTTTTAGAGCTATTAGTCATGATTTCTGAGATAGATTTAAGAATTTTACTTATTTGGGGTAATTTTTTATTATTATTATTTTTTGAGATGGAGCCTCGCTTTGTCACCCAGGCTGGACACCCTCTGTCTCCTGGGTTCAAGAGATTCTCCTGCCTCAGCCTCCCAAGTAGCTAGGACTACAGGCGTGTGCCACCATGCCCAGATAATTTTTGTATTTTTAGTAGAGACAGGGTTTTGCCATGTTGGCCAGGCTGGTCTTGAACTCCTGACCTCAGATCCTCCCGCCTCGGCCTTCCAAAGTGCTGGGATTACAGGTGTGAGTCACTGCGCCCGGCCTATTTGGGCCAATTTTTAAGACAACTGAACTATTTTATGTTTAGAGCTCTGCAAAGGCCATTAGAAAATAGTCTCAGATTTTTTTTTTTTTTTTTCCATTTATGATAGTTACTTTCTCTCAGCACTTTTCCTTGGGAGTGGATTGTGAAGTTAAGTCTTGGAGACAGAATTCACAACCCTAAAGTGTAGTGCTTTAACTTGGGGAGATCAAGTCACAGACAAGAAGAACTTCAGTTCGCTGTACAGAGAGTATAAACTTGTTCAAATAAACAGAGGATGTTAGCTTCCAGGATTGTCAACTGTCACCTTTGACCAGGGTTGAATTTTCTTTGAATGTTGACAGAAGTTACAATGTCAGTGGAAAAAGCTTAATGTGAGGTATCTATAACTCAGAATTTCCTTATGTTTGTGTCAGTGAGATCCTACAATTGAAGCTGTTTCTTTTTTTCTGTGTCTGATGAGTTTTAAAAGCCTTCACTGGGGTTTTCCAGCCTTTAGGTGAGAGTAAGTTAAAAAGTTTGTGAAAAACTATTTTTTGTTGTCTAAAATTCAGAGCCTAGGTCGGGCCCAGTGGCTCACGCCTGTAATCCTGACACTTTGGGAGGCCAAGGTGGGCAGATTACTTGAGGTCAGGAGTTGGAAACCAGCCTGGCCAACATAGTGAAACCCCATATCTACTGAAAATACAAAAATTAGCCGGGTGTGGTGGCGCACGCCTGTAATCCCAGCTACTCAGGAGGCTGAGGCAGAAGAATCACTTGAACCCAGGAGGCAGAGGTTACAGTGAGCTGAGATCGCGCTACTGCTCTCCAGCCTGGGAGACAGAGCAAGACTCCATCTCAAAAAAATAAATAAAATAAATAATTTCAGAACCTATAGCTGGTGGCAAGTCACTGTTTTTGGAGGAGTGGGATTTTAAAAAAATCTAACCTGGGCTAAATGTTAAGCTACATTAATACATGTCATTGTAGCCTGTATAAAAAGACACTTGAACATTTAATCTGTTAAAGTACTAAAAATTGGTTCATCAGTTTTGTAATATAGCATTCATTCTACAGTATATTTAAATAGGTAAAATATTCTGTTAGAAATAATGCTAATTCTTTTTTTTTGTTTAGTGTTTCTAAAAATCTTTTGGCCATCTTTTAGATTTAGGAAAAGTAGCAAATTAGAGATCTACAGAAATCTACAGCTCTTTAAAAATGAAACAGTTTACCCTGTGAATTTGTTTTCAGGATTTGTGATCTGTTTCTGATGCCAGAAAGGTGAGACTCCTATCTCATTTCTGATAGAAAGTGAGGGAAAGCTATGTGTAGTGAGAACTGGATACTAGATTCTTATCCCAAAAGGTATGGAAGGTTTAATATGTAAGGATACAATGTAAATAGTCCCTCTTTTTGTATTTTCCTTTGGTTATTGTTATATAACTATAGTCGTGTGTCACTTAATGATACATGGTGACAAAGTTCTAAGAAATGCATTAGGCGATTTTGTCATTGTGGTACCATCATAGAGTGTACTTACACAAACCTAGATGGTAAACCCTACTCCACACCTAGGCTGTATGATAAAGCCTATTGCTCCTAGACTACAAACCCATATAACATGTTACTGTATTGAGTACTGTAGGCAATTGTAACACAAGGGTAAGTATTTGTGTATCTAAACATATCTAAATATAGAAAAGGTACAGTAAAAACATGGCATAAAGGACAAAAAATGGTACATCTGTATAGGGTACTTACCAGGAACAGAGCTTGCAGGACTGGAAGTTGCTCTGGGCAACTCAGTGGGTGAATGGTGAGTGAATGTGAAGGCCTAGGACATTACTGTACATTACTGTACATTTTAAAAATACGTCTGGTTAGGCTACACTAAATGTATCTTGAAAATTGTTTCTTTCTTCAATAATAAATTAACCTTAGCCTGCTGTAATACTTTTACTTTGTACACTTTTTACTTTTTTTTTTTTTTTTTTTTTGAGATGGAGTCTTGCTCTTGTCGCACAGGCTGGAGTGCAGTGGCGCTTCTGACCTCAGGTGATCCACCCACCTCGACCTCCCAAAGTGCTTGGATTATAGATGTGAGCCACCGTGCCCGGCCAGCTGTTTACTTTTTTTTTTGAGATGGAGTCTCGCTCTGTTGCCCAGGCAGGAGTGCAGGAGTGCAGTGGTGCGATCTCGGCTCACTGCAAGCTCCGCCTCTCGGGTTCACACCATTCTCCTGCCTCAGCCTCCGGAGTAGCTGGGACTACAGGCGCCCGCCACCACGCCTGGCTAATTTCTTTTTGTATTTTTAGTAGAGACGGGGTTTCACCGTGTTAGCCAGGATGGTCTCGATCTCCTGACCTCGTGATCCGCCCGCCTCGGCCTCCCAAAGTGCTGGGATTACAGGCTTGAGCCACCGCGCCCGGCCAACTCTTTGCTTTTTTATACTTTTAAATTCTTTTGTGATAACACTTAGCTTAACACATAAACATGTACGGCTGTACAACAGTATTTTCTTTCTTTATGTTTTTATTCTTTTACTTTATCTCTTTTTAAAAAAATTTTAATTTTTCAAAACTTCACAAACTTTTTCTTAGAAGTGAAGACATAAACACACACATTAGTTTAGGCCTACACAGGGTCAGGGTCATCGGTATCACTGTCTTGCACCTCCACATCTTGTTCCACTGAAAGGTCTTCAGGGGCAGTAACACATATGGAGCTGTCATCTCCTATGATAACAATGCCTCCTAAGGACCTGCCTGAGGCTGTTTTACAGTTAACTTTTTTGTTTTAGTAAGTAGAAGGAGTACACTCTAAAATAATGATAAAAAGTATAGAAAATACATAAACCAGTAACATAGGCATTTATTATCATTATCAAGTATTATGTACTGCACGTAATTGTATGTGCTAGACTTTCACATGACTGGCAGTGCAGTGGGTTTGTTTATACCAGCATTGCAACAAACGTGAGTCATGCGTTGCATTACAACATTATGATGGCTACAGCGTCACTAGAGGATAGGAATTTTTCAGCTACATTTTATTATCTTTTGGGACCACAGTCATATATGTGGTCTGTCATTGACTGAAACGTCATTACGTGGTACCTGACTACATATATGGAAACCCACCCTGAGTGTAGTCATGTTTTACAAATGGGGTCATCTTGCTGTGAGTTCAGATGTCAACTAAAAATACTAATTTCATTTTAATGTATGAAGAGATTGGCCTTTCTCCTCATGTTGAAGGTATCAAAACAAAATAGAAAATATTTGGCTTCCTGAGTGGCATGGCTACAATTCACATGCTGAGTTGGTGATGAAGCAACATCCCTTGACTTTGCAATACCAGAAAAATGCATATAATTAAAAAAAAAAAAAAAAAAAGAGACAGGGGTCTTGCTGTGTCTCCCAGGAGATCCCTCCCACCTCCACCTCAACCTCCCACAGTATTGGGATTACAGGAATGAGTCACTGCACCGGGCCAAAAAGCATATAATTTTAAGGGAATGAGTTCTTTTTTTTCTTTTTTAAGATAGTGTCTTGCTCTGTTGCCCAGGATGAGTGAAGTGTGCCAGGAATGGGTCCTTAAATAAGAAAACTTATTACTTTAGACACACATTTAAAATTTTGTCCAAAATGTGATATTCTCAAAATGTATGGTTTTGAATTTTATTTATTATTTTAATTTATTATTATTATTTTTTAAAGAGTGAGGTCTCACTATGTTGCCCAGGCTGGTCTCAAAGTCCTGAGCTCAAGTGATCCTCCCACCTCAGCCTCCAGAATAGATGGGACTGCAGGTGTGAGCCAGTGAGCCTGGCTAGTTTTGAATTTTTATTACCCAAATATGAAGAGGTCTAGTTTGCACAGAACTTAACATTACATTCCAGTTTTGTTGGTAAATTTGAACAGGATATAAGTGGCTTTAATAAATAACTAATAAAAGAAGATATATCTTCTTATAGATATACATACATCTTTTTATATGTATACATAAATATTTAAAACTTCTTTATGCCAAAAAATGCCAGAAACCAAAGCTAAGTGACAAAATAAGAAAAATATTTCTAACATATATGACAAAGCATTGTGGGTAAATATTTGTAATATATAAGTAATCTATATAAGTAGTAATAGAAAATGAACAAAAGAAAAACTACAGATAGCCAATAATCATGTGAAACAGTATTCGCCTATACTAGAAATCAAGAAATGCAAATAAAAATGACAAGTTTTTTCAGTTAACAGATTTATAAAGACTAAAAATATTGAAAAATAAGGGCAGTGTTGCTTGGGAATGTGATACTTTCATGCTTATTGGTTGAAATGTAAATTGGTGCTCTTTTTGGAGGGCAGTTTGATATATGTATTCAGAGTCTTAAGAGTGCATACTCAGGCCGGGCATGGGAGCTCACGCCTGTATTCCCACCACTTTGGGAAGCTGAGGCAGGCAGATCACGAGGTCAGGAGTTCAAGACTATCCTGGCCAACATGGTGAAACCCCATCTCTCCTAAAAATACAAAAATTAGCTGGGCATGGTGGCGCGTGCCTGTAATCCCAGCTACTCGGGAGCCTGAGGTTGTCAGAGGTTGAGGGAGTCAGAGGTTGCAGTGAGCCGAGATCGCATCACTGCACTCCAGCCTGGTGACAGAGTGAAACTCCGTCTCAAAAAAAAAAAAGTACATACCCTTTGACTTAGCAGTTTCATTTAGATGAATTTCATTCTAGGACATCTGAAATACGTTTAAAGATTTGTACAAAAGGACAAATCTTAGGCCGGGCGCGGTGGCTCAAGCCTGTAATCCCAGCACTTTGGGAGGCCAAGACGGGTGGATGACGAGGTCAGGAGATCGAGACCATCCTGGCTAACCCGGTGAAACCCCGTCTCTACTAAAAAATACACACACACACAAAAAAAAAACCTAGCCGGGCGAGGTGGCGGGCGCCTATAGTCCCAGCTACTTGGGAGGCTGAGGCAGGAGAATGGTGTGAACCCGGGAGGTGGAGCTTGCAGTGAGCTGAGATCCGGCCACTGCACTCCAGCCTGGGCGACAGAGCAAGACTCCGTCTCAAAAAAAAAAAAAAA
>NC_037684.1:30278172-30282192 GCF_003255815.1 Theropithecus gelada | reverse complement strand
AAAAAAAAAAAAAAAAAAAAAAAGGACAAATCTTAAAATAGCAATAAATTGGAAAAATCTTGCTGTTTCCATTAGAGGTTTAATAAACTAAATCATTTATTACACCTGTGTATAGCTATCCAATGGAATACTGTCCAGCTATTTAAATTATGTTATAAAACAATATTTAATGACCTACACAGAATTCACTGTGTATTACTAAAAATGAAATTACAAACAATCATATACAGTTGTGCCTGGAAAAAAGAACAGGTGCTGAAAAAAGATTTCTTCTGGGTCGTGGAGTTCCGTGTGTGTGCACACATGCACGTGCTTTGTAGTATCTTTCCATTTTTCTATAATAAACAGATTATGGCTGGGCACAGTGGCTCATGCCTATATTTCCAGCACTTTGGGAGGCTGAGGTGGGAGGATCACTTGAGTCCAGGAGTTCAAGATCAGCTTGGGCAACATAGCAAGACCCTATCTCTACAGAAAATTTAAAAGTTAGCTGGGCGTGGTGGCACATGCCTGTGGTCTCAGCTACTTGGGAAAATGAGGTAGGAGGATCAGCTGAGCCTGGGAGTTCGAGGCTACAGTGAGCTGTGATCGAGCCAGTGCATTCATCCTGGGTGACAGAGCGAGACCTTGTCTCAAAAACAACAAACAAAACAAAAGACCAGATGGTAATACAGGGAATCCTTTTGTAATCAGGAAAAAAAGGTTATCTTTAAAATGACTGTGTGTGTTGATTTGTCTTAGAATGTAGAATTTGTTTTCTGTTTTCAGTGTTTTTAGAAGCAGAAAAAGGAGTTTGTGATGTTTTTGTTAATTATTTGGTGTAGTATCCTGCTCTTTGACATCTTTTGTCGAATTATATTAAAATCATCATAATTTCATTTAACATTTTTAGAGTTAAAATAATTTGAAATTCAGGACTGTGTTATTTCCTATGCTTGGTGGTAGCCTGTATATTTTTACACAGAAGTGTATGGAGAATTCTATTGTTTTATAATATAATAAATTGTTAGGGAGACTAAAGGATTGCTTGAACCTGGGAAGTGGAGGCTGCAGTGAGCTATAATGGTGCCACTGTACTCCCAAGCTCGGGCAACCCTGTCTCTCTTTAAAAAAAAAAAAAAAGCCAGGCGCGGTGGCTCACGCCTGTAATCCTAGCACTTTGGGAGGCCGAGGCGGGCGGATCACAAGGTCAGGAGATCGAGACCACGGTGAAACCCCATCTCTACTAAAAATACAAAAAATTAGCCGGGCGTGGTAGTGGGCGCCTGTAGTCCCAGCTACTCAGGAGGCTGAGGCAGGAGAATGGCGTGAACCCGGGGGGCGGAGCTTGCAGTGAGCCGAGATTGAGCCACTGCACTCCAGCCTGGGGGACACAGCGAGACTCCATCTCAAAAAAAAAAAAAATTGTTGTTTTTGGTTTTATATATATATAGATGCTCTGCTAAGCTATTCATTTCATATTGAAGATGTTTTGAAAAAAATGGTCGAGTTTGTTTTAACCTTGAACTTTGTATTATTTCAATATATTTTCTGCATTGGCTTTTCCCCTTCATCGTAGTACCTATGAAGGCTGCTAGGCTATGAATTTATTTTTCTTATAACTCCATTAGTCACACTTAATGAATTCTCTAAATGTTTATTATGGTACTCATTTGGGAATATCTGGTAAAGGAAATCTCTAGTGAAAGATATTTTCTCTTGGGTATAAGTCATTGCTAATACCAGAGATTTATGTTCTGCCTTAATTAAATTTACATTAAATAATTTCTTTGTAACTAGAATTAGTGTTTAAAAGAATTTTCCTGTATGGACAACATAGCAAAACCTCATCTCTACAAACAAGAAAAATACTAGCACGGGGTGCTGGTGTACGCCTATAGTCCAGCTACTCAGGAGGCTGAGGTCAGAGGACTGCTTGAGCCTGGGAGGTGGAGGCTGCACTGAGCTGTGATTGCTCCTCTGTACTGTAGCCTGGGTGACAGAGAAAGACCCTGTCTCAAAATAAAAATAAAAGAATTTTAACACTTTATGGAGTTTAAAGAAGAGGAATGAAAGTAAATTATGAGTTGATATTTTAAGAGAATTTAAATGAAATTACAACCTTAAAAATAGACATTTTTGAGCCCAGTAGACTTACTTATTTCATGTAAAATTTAAGTAAAAATCTATTTTAGGCCAGGTGAGATGGCTCACACCTGTAATCCTAGCACTTTGGGAGGCCAAGGGGGAAGGATTGCTTGAGGCCAGGAGTTCGAGACTAGCCTGGACAACATAATGAGATCCCATCTTTATTTTTATATTAAGAAAATATCTGGCTGGGCGTGGTGGCCTATGCCTTTAATCCCAGCACTTGGGAAGGCTGAGGTGGGCTGATTGTTTGAGCCCGGGGGTTCAAAAGTAGCCTGGGCAACATGGTGAAACCTCATCTCTATAAAAATACAAAAATTAGCTGGACGTGTTGGTGCGTGCCTGTAGTCCCAGCTACTGGGGAGCCTGAGGTGGGAGGATGACTTGAGCCCAGGAGGGAGAGGTTACAGTGAGCTGAGATTGCACCGCTGCACTCTAGCCTGGATGACAGAGTGAGACCCTGTCTCAAAAATAAATAAATAGGCCGGGCACGGTGGCTCATGCCTGTAATCCCAGCACTTTGGGAGGCTGAGGCGGGCGGATCATGAGGTCAGGAGATTGAGACCATCCTGGCTAACACGGTGAAACCCTGTCTCTAATAAAAATGCAAAAAATTAGCCGGGCATGGTGGCAGGTGCCTGTAGTCCCAGCTACTCGGGAGGCTGAGGCAGGAGGCTGAGGCAGGAGAATGGCGTGAACCCGGGAGGCAGAGCTTGCAGTGAGCCAAGATCAGGCCACTGCACTCCAACTTGGGCGACAGAGCAACACTCTGTCTCAAAAAATAAATTGAATAAATAAATAAATAAATAAAAATAAAAAATAAAAGATCTATCTTAACTTGGATTGTGCCTTGTAATTTATTATAGTGAAATTGCTATAACAGAATTTTATTTTAAGCCAGTTTGGGGAATACCGAAACATTTTTAAAAATCACATAGTACTTTTTAGTGCTTTTAAAACCTAAATCCATAAAGTAGTTAATTAAAATGCAGGAAGTTAATAAGTGTTTTTCTGTATTAAAGATAAAACTATAAACATATATTGTTCAATATGCCTACATAAATAAATCATTCTCTTCTTTTTGGTTCTTTTTTGCTTATCACCTCTTACCTCCTCTGCTTCCTAAAAACGTGATAATGTCATTTAATTCAAAATTATGTTTTCTGGCCATACATGGTGGGTTACGCCTGTAATCCTAGCACTTTGGGAGGCCGAGGTGGACAGACCACTTGAGTCAGGAGGTCGAGACCAGCCTGGCCCACTTGGTGAAATCCTGTCTCTACTAAAAATACAAAAATTAGCCAGGCGTGGCGGCATATGTCTGTAGTCTTAGCTATTCAGGAGGCCGAGGCAGAAGAATCACTTGAACACAGGAGGCAGAGGTTGCAGTAAGCTGAGATTGCACCACTGCACTCCAGCCTCAGCAACAGAATGAGACTCCGTCTCAAAAAAAAAAAAAAGTGAGACTTACAAACTAGAACTAGGAAACTAAGCAAGAATTGTGCAGGGTATGTAGAATATTTATGTTATAGACCAGCACTGTTCAATACAAATATAATGTGAGCTCCGATTGTAATTTTCTTAGTCAGTATCACAATAAAAAGTAGGCCGGGCGCGGTGGCTCACGCCTGTAATCCCAGCACTTTGGGAGGCCGAGACGGGTGGATCACGAGGTCAGGAGATCGAGACCATCCTGGCTAACACGGTGAAACCCCGTCTCTACTAAAAAATACAAAAAACTAGCCGGGCGAGGTGGCGGGCGCCTATAGTCCCAGCTACTCGGGAGGCTGAGGCAGGAGAATGGCGTGAACCCGGGAGGCGGAGCTTGCAGTGAGCGGAGATGGCGCCACTGCACTCCAGCCTGGGCGACAGAGCGAGACTCCGTCTCAAAAA
>NC_037684.1:30274824-30278078 GCF_003255815.1 Theropithecus gelada | reverse complement strand
AAAAAAAAAAAAAAAAAAAAAAAAAAAAAAAAAGTAAAAATAAACATAAAATTAATTTTAACAATATACTTAATATATAAAAATTGTCATTTCAACATGTGATCAATATAAAAATTGTTGATCAATGAGGTATTTTGGGCCAGTTTGGGGAGCCAAGGCAGGAGGATCACTTGAGTCCCCGAGTTCGAGACCAGCCTGGGCAACATAGTGAGATCCAGTCTCTAGCAAAAAAAAAAAAAAAAAAAAAAGCGGGGCATGGTGATGTGCACCTGTAGTCCCAGCTACTTGGGAGGCCAAGGTGGGAGGATCACTTGAGCCGAGGAGGTTAAGGCTGCAGTGAGTCATGTTTGTGCCGCTGTATTCCAGCCTGGGCAACACAGTGAGACCCTGTCTCAAAAAAAAAAACAAAAAAACAAAAACCAAAAAACCACAAAAACACAGAGATATTTTACGTTCCTTTTTTTGTATGAATGCTTCAAAATCTGATGTGTATCTTACACTTATAAAATCTCTCAATTTAGCCACCAAATTTCCACCAGAAATGCAAGAACTGTGTTCAGATTTCATAAAACTTTTAGTTGATTGAGATTCACATACTCAAGGTGTTCCAAACATACTGAAAGGTTTTCCAAGTATTGAATTGAACACCAGTTTCCAGGTTTACATTTAAGTTAATTAAAATGAGATGAAATTTGCAATTCAGTTCCCCACTCACACTAGCTGCATTTCAAGTGCTTAGGTAGCACATGCTGCTAGAGGCTACCATAATAGACAGTGTGGTTATAGGCCTTCTAACGAAGGGAAATGAAATATAGGCTGTCTCCTGTTTTATAACATCTGGCTTACAATCAACAAATACAAATAGGGTCGCTTGGTGTAGCAAACCACCATGGCACATGTTTACCTGTGTAACAAATCTGCACATCCTGCACATGTATCCTGGAACTTAAAGCAAAACAAATAGGGTCTCTTGCCCTGTGGGAAGTGAAGCCGCTGCTCTGTAGGGAACAAAAGTCTCTCTCTCTCTCTCTCTTTTTTTTTTTTGAGACAGAATCTCACTCTTTTGCCAAGTAAAGTGGCATGATCTTGGCTCATCACAGCCTCCCTCACCAGGTTCAAGTGATTCTCCTGCCTCAGCCTCCCAAGTAGCTGGGATTACAGGTGCCCGCCACCATGCCCAGCTAATTTTTGTATTTTTAGTAGATATGGGGTTTCACTATGTTGGCCAGGCTGGTCTCAAACTCCTGACCTCAGGTGATCCACCCACCTCGGCCTTCCAAACTGCTAGGATTACAGGTGTGAGCCACCGTGCCCAGCACATAAGTATCTCTTACCCAAAGAAAGTGATGCCCTTAAAGCTTCTTACCAGACCGCCACCCCCAAGACACAGCCAGACATCCATAGATGCACCCTCTTGTTTGAAAACTGCTGCACCCTTGCATGACTGAAGCATTACCCACGTCCCTGGAGCTCCTGCTTTCAGAGGACCTCTCATTTCTTGGGAGTAGAAAAGCCCTCTCTGGCCAGGTGCAGTGGCTCACGCCTGTAATCCCAACACTTTGGGAGGCCAAGGTGGGAGGATCGCTTGAGCCCAAGAGTTTCAAGTCAACCTGGGCAACATAGTGAGATCCCATCTCTGAAAACAAAATTCTAAATAAAAATAAGCAGGCCACCCTGTTTTAGGTATAACTCAACTGTCAAATCACTTTTAGGCAGGGTGTTTTGTTATTTTTGTTTTGTTTCAGAGTATTGTTTTACTTTATTTTTGAAACTGAGTTTGTCTAGAAAAGGATCATATTCACCTTTTGGTCTTAGCTACTCTTCATTTTTATGAAATACATCAAGTTGATGCTTAAAATTGGGGCTCTAGTTACAGGTGAAATTTTTCCTTTCAGAAGAGAGTTTCCCCCAGAGTTGCTGTAGTCTTAGGAGATACTTAAGGGAGGGGAATCATTTTTAGTTTCCCTTAGATGAGGCGGTAGCCTCCCTAAACTGCCAAGTTCCCACCATGACTGGTAACGCCACTGTGTGAGGAATACTGAACAAACGGAGCTTCAGAAAGGAGATTTGTAGAGAGATTCTGGAATCTAGGTAATGCCACTTCCTACTTAGTTTATCTTAATGTTTTTTTTTTTTTTTTTGATATGGAATCTCGCTCTGTCGCCCAGGCTGGAGTACAATGGTATGATCTCGGATCACTGCAACCTCTGTCTCGCGGGTTCAAGTGATTCTCGTGCCTCAGCCTCCCAATAGCTGGGATTACAGGCATGTGCCACCACGCCCAGCTAATTTTTTTTTTTTTTGAGACGGAGTCTCGCTCTGTAGCCCAGGCTGGAGTGCAGTGGCCAGATCTCAGCTCACTGCAAGCTCCGCCTCCCGGGTTCACGCCATTCTCCTGCCTCAGCCTCCCGAGTAGCTGGGACTACAGGCGCCTGCCACCTCGCCCGGCTATTTTTTGTATTTCTTAGTAGAGACGGGGTTTCACCATGTTAGCCAGGATGGTCTCGATCTCCTGACCTCGTGATCCGCCCATCTCGGCCTCCCAAAGTGCTGGGATTACAGGCTTGAGCCACCGCGCCCGGCCTTAATTTTTGTATTTTTAATGCAGACGGGATTTCGCCATGTTCATCAGGCTGGTCTCAAACTCCTGACCTCAGGTCATCCTTCAGCCTTGGCCTCCCAAAGTTCTGAGATGACAGGCATGAGCTACCATGCCCAGCCTTAATGGTCTTTTTAAAGGATACCTGATTTCAGAAGGAACCTTTGAAGAAATGGCTAGAACTTTTGTGTTTCTTTGGATATGCCTGGCATCTAAGCCAAATTAGTTGACCTTTTAATGTTAAATAAAATATTCAATAACTTTTACTAACAGGTGGGCTTTAGGGACCCCTTTATTTTACTGTGTTGCCAAAAGTAGGTTCATTATAACATTGAAAAACATTCTGCGCCGGGCGCGGTGGCTCAAGCCTGTAATCCCAGCACTTTGGGAGGCCGAGGCGGGCGGATCACGAGGTCAGGAGATCGAGACCATCCTGGCTAACATGGTGAAACCCCGTCTCTACTAAAAATACAAAAAACTAGCCGGGCGTGGTGGCGGGCGCCTGTAGTCCCAGCTACTCGGAGGCTGAGGCAGGAGAATGGCCTGAACCTGGGAGGCGGAGCTTGCAGTGAGCCGAGATCGCGCCACTGCACTCCAGCCTGGGTGACACAGCGCGAGACTCCGTCTCAAAAAAAAAAAAAAAAAAAAAAAAAAA
>NC_037684.1:30241287-30274724 GCF_003255815.1 Theropithecus gelada | reverse complement strand
AAAAAAAAAAAAAAAAAAAAAAAAAAAAAAAAAAAAAAGAAAAACATTCTGATGTAATTTATTGAATGTAAAATTAATTATTCCTCAATAAATTTGAGGATGATTTCCATAAAGGGAAAAAAATTCCTTTCTTCCAAATATACTATGACAACCTGTTTTGAAATATTTAAAATATGTCCCGGCCGGGCGCGGTGGCTCAAGCCTGTAATCCCAGCACTTTGGGAGGCCGAGACGGGTGGATCACGAGGTCAGGAGATCGAGACCATCCTGGTGAACATGGTGAAACCCCATCTCTACTAAAAAATACAAAAAATTAGCCGGGCGAGGTGGCGGTGCCTGTAGTCCCAGCTACTCGGGAGGCTGAGGCAGGAGAATGGCGTGAACCCGGGAGGCGGAGCTTGCAGTGAGCTGAGATCCGGCCACTGCAACTCCAGCCCGGGAGACAGAGCGAGACTCCGTCTCAAAAAAAAAAAAAAAAAAATGTCCCTAAAGATGAAAATTAAAGAGCAGACATGAAGTTGTTATGCTCTAAGGAGTCATTCTTTTGATTTAAAATTCATTATAATTCCCTGGTTGTCTAGTGGTTAGGATTCAGCACTCTCACAAAATTCATTATATCGATTCTACAAAAGTATATTGTGTTGAACTAAGAAACACATGGACTTTTTTTTTTTTTTTTTTGATGAGGGGTGTCACTCTGTTTCCCCCGGCTGGGGTGCAGTGGCCCGATCTCAGCTCCCTGCAAGCTCCGCCTCCCGGGTTCACGCCATTCTCCTGCCTCAGCCTCCCGAGTAGCTGGGACTACAGGCGCCCGCCACCTCGCCCGGCTAGTTTTTGTATTTTTTTAGTAGAGAAGGGGTTTCACCGTGTTAGCCAGGATGGTCTCGATCTCCTGACCTCGTGATCCACCCGTCTCGGCCTCCCAAAGTGCTGGGATTACAGGCTTGAGCCACCGCGCCCGGCCACACATGGACATTTTTAAGTATTTCAAAATATTTTTGTTATACCTAGGTTTTCACTGTGATGGTATTTGCCGTTTTAGTAGAATTTGACCTATATTTTATTCTATGGGAAAAAGAAGAAAGTAAACATTGGCTAGCCATCTGCCACTCTGTACTGCTATTTGTTTGTGGTCCCATTGGGAATTTTTAACTCCATGCTCTATAGTTGTAGTGCTTTGTGAAGATTGAATCTGCAAATCATCTTTGAAAAATAGAGGATTTGATTTGATTGTGGCAAGCATGAAACTTATCCTCTAAATAAAACTGTACATCCTGGACCAAAGCTGGAATAATGCCACACTGAAATGATCTTAACTGTGGAATCCTTGATTGGACCCCATTTGTTTTGCACATACAATAGCTCCATAAAGATGATCGGCTTTCAGCAGAGATGAACAGATGTTCTGATTTTATCAGAAATTGCTTTTGCAACTCCAAGACTTCACAAAAGCCAGTAATCCCCCTGTTAGTCTGACGTTGTGGAGATGCTTTTACAACTTTTTTCCAGATACTGGTTTAAATGCACAGACTTTGTTATTGACCTGTAAGATTCAGTTGTCAGGTGGTATCTGTTTTCCCCCGATAGAAATAAAGAGAAGAAGATTAAAAACAAAAACTAGGAAGTATAGCAGGGGTACAATTATTTATTTAAAGTATTTAATATTACATACCAGAATCTAAGTTCCATAAAGCATGTCTTTTGTTCACTGCCGCATTCTTAGTACCTAGAACAGAGCCTGACATGTAATAGTTACTCAATAAGTATCTGTTAAATAAGTATGGTAGTCCTGCCTTATCCCCATGGGATGCCTGAAACCTCAGATAATACTGAACCCTATATATATATATATATATATATAGTTTTTTCCTATACATATATAATTATGATAAAGTTTAATTTATAAATTAGGCACAGTAAGAGATTAAGAATGCTAATAAAATAGAACAAGTATTACAATATACTGTGACAACAGGTATGTGAATGTAGTCTATCTTTTTTTTTTTTTTTTGAGACAGAGTCTCGCTCTGTCTCCCAGGCTGGAGTGCAGTGGCGCAATCTGGGCTCACTACAAGCTCCGCCTCCCGGGTTCATGCCATTCTCCTGCCTCAGCCTCCCGAGTAGCTGGGACTACAGGCGCCCACCACCACGCCCGGCTAATTTTTTGTATTTTGTTTAGTAGAGACGGGGTTTCACCGGGTTAGCCAGGATGGTCTCCATCTCCTAACCTCGTGATCCGCCCACCTCAGCCTCCCAAAGTGCTGGGATTACAGGCGTGAGCCACCGCGCCTAGCCGAATGTAGTCTATCTTAAAATACTGTATCTTACTATGCTGTACTGTGGTTAACAGAAACCATAGAAAACAAAATCTCAGATAAGGAAAGACTACTGTATTCCCCTTTAATCTCAATATAGCAGGTGTGTCCAGAGAGCTTCAACCTTCAGAAGGACTGAACGTGTGCCTTTTACTGTGGAAGAAAGAAAAGAGAGGGGGCTGGGTGCAGTGGCTCATGCCTATGATCCCAGTACTTTGGGAGGCTGAGGCAGGAGGATCACTTGAGCCAATGAGTTAGAGACCAGCCTGGGCTGCAGAGTGAGACCCTATCTCAAAAAAAGTTGGGGGGATGGGGGAGAAGAGAGAGGGGACAGCAAATATCTCTTTGTTTCCTTTGGATTTCAGAATTAAAGATGGAAAAAAATGTGAGTTTATTAGGCAAGAACTTTTTTTTAACCCCATTTTAAAGATTGTGGAGATATATATATATCATAACATTTACCATTTTTAACCTTTTTTTTTTGAGATGGAGTCTCGCTGTGTCACCCAGGCTGGAGTGCAGTGGCATTAGCTCATTGCAACCCCAACTTCCTGGATTCAAGTGATTCTCCTGCCTCACCCTCCTGAGTAGCTGGGATTACAGGTGTGCGCCACCATGCCTGGCTAATTTTGGTTTTTTTTTTTTTTTTTTTTTTTTTGAGACGGAGTCTCGCTCTGTCACCCAGGCTGGAGTGCAGTGGCCGGATCTCAGCTCACTGCAAGCTCCGCCTCCCGGGTTCACGCCATTCTCCGGCCTCAGCCTCCCGAGTAGCTGGGACTACAGGCGCCCGCCACCTCGCCTGGCTAGTTTTTTGTATTTCTTAATAGAGACGGGGTTTCACCGTGTTAGCCAGGATGGTCTCGATCTCCTGACCTCGTGATCTGCCCATCTCGGCCTCCCAAAGTGCTGGGATTACAGGCTTGAGCCACCGCGCCCGGCCTAATTTTGGTATTTTTAATAGAGGTGGGGTTTCACCATGTTGACCAGGGTGGTCTGGAACTCCTGACCTTAGGTGAACCGCCCGCCTCGGCCTCCCAAAGTGCTGGGATTACAGGCGTGAGCCACTGCGCCTGGCCATTTCCCTATTTTAAAGTACAGTTCAGTGGCATTAAGCACATTCACATTGTTGTGTGACCGTCAGCACCTGGTCCATCTCCAGAATTTTTTCATCCTAAACTAAAATCCTGTATTTATTAAACAGTAATGAGAATAAAACTCTCCATTTGCCCCTCCCTGCAGGCTCTGACAACCACCATTCATTCTTTCTGTCTCTATGATGGTTTGACTACTCCAGGCATCTCATATCAGTGGAATCATACACTGTCTGCCCCTTTGTGTTCATTCCTTTTTTTCAATATGATCCTTTTGCTTGGAGACTTCACAGTTTTCCTTTCCTTTGATTGTTTAGTTTTTGCTTTGTACCTAGACCTGGCCAGTGATGCATATGCAACAAGTATGCAAAGACAAGTTAATTCAGCAGCTTGTTGCATACCACTAGGGGGTTATTAAAGCTTTGAAAATGTGATTCCTCATCTGTATGTCTGTGGCTTATCTACTTCAAGTCTTGCTGATAAACCTGCACTGACAGTAATAGCAAAGATTAGTCTTTCTCCATGTTTCATAAAACAAATTGTTCTCATTCTTACAGCCTGATTATGAACTGGAAAATTACAGGTACGTTATTGTAATTGTTTATACAATGAGACATACTCTCCACAGGGGGCTTCAGCTGCAGGGAAGGTTCTGATTGCGTGTCATTAAGAAGTGACAGTTATGAAACTTTTTTTTTTAAGACGGAGTCTTGCTCCGTCACCAGGCTGGAGTGTAGTGGCGCGATCTTGGCTCACTGCAACCTCTTCCTCCTGGGTTCAAGCAATTCTCCTGCCTCAGCCTCCGGAGTAGCTGGGACTACAGGCGCATGTCACCACGCCCAGCTAATTTTTGTATTTTTTGTAGAGACGGGGTTTCACCATGTTGGGCAGGATGGTCTCAATCTCCTGACCTCGTGATCCGCCTGCCTCAGCCTCCCAAAGTGTTGGGATTACAGGCGTGAACCACCACACCGGCCTTCTTTCTTTTTTGTTTTTCATTTTTGTTTTTTTTTTTTTTTTTTGAGACGGAGTCTCGTTCTGTCGCCCAGGCTGGAGTGCAGTGGCCAGATCTCCGCTCACTGCAAGCTCCGCCTCCCGGGTTCGCGCAATTCTCCTGCCTCAGCCTCCCGAGCAGCTGGGACTACAGGCGCCCGCCACCTCACCCGGCTTATTTTTTTGTATTTTTAGTAGAGACGGGGTTTCACCGTGTTAGCCAGGATGGTCTCGATCTCCTGACCTCGTGATCCACCCGTCTCGGCCTCCCAAAGTGCTGGGATTACAGGCTTGAGCCACCGCGCCCGGCTGTTTTTCATTTTTAAAAATTTTCTATTCTCATTACATCTTCCTTTCTTCCTACTTTTCCTTCCCTTCCCTTCCAGTTTGTCCCTCCCTCCCTCTCTCTCTTTCTTCCTTTTTTCTTTCTTTTTCATTCTCATTTTTCTGAGTAGTTGCTAAAGACACAGCCTGACCTGAGGGGTCCAAATATAGGTGAAACAATCATAGCTCTCTAGCAGTTCACCTGGAGGGACAGAGAAAAAGAGAGTAAGAGAACCAAAATGAAGGGGAAATATTCTTAATTTTTTTTTTTTTTTTTTAAGGACAGAAACTAACTCGTTGAGGAAAAAGAGAAATATACTGGGAGTTCTGATTAGTAGGAACAAAGAGAAAGAGGAGAGCTTTGAAGAATTATTTGAAAAGTAATCTATGGAATTTAGCTTTAAAGCAGGATCTTGGGCTGTAGACTGCTTTATTATTATTATTTTTTTTAAGAGATAGAGTGCAGTGGTGCAATCATAGCTCACTGTAGCCTCACACTCCTGGGCTCAAGCCATCCTCCCACCTTAGCCTTCTGAGTAGCTAGGACTACAGGTACATACCACCACGACTGGCTACTTTTTAATTTTTGTTTTGTAGAGATGAAGTCTTGCTGTGTTGCCCAAGCTGGTCTTGAACTCCTGGCCTCAAGTGATCCTCCTGCCTCAACCTCCCAAAGTGCTGGGATGTTGTGGACTCCTTTAGAGCCTCTTGAAATAGAGTTAGTAAAGTGATTTTCTGTCACTGTATCTGTGCTCATTTACATTGGGCAGATCACTTCTGCTTGACTTCATAGTTTCAACCTGTAACATGAAGGGTCAACAGGTAGTTCAGAACCATCAGAGTTTAGGCCAAAGCCCATAGAATAGGAAAGTTAGGCCGGGCGCGGTGGCTCAAGCCTGTAATCCCAGCACTTTGGGAGGCCGAGGCGGGTGGATCACGAGGTCAGGAGATCGAGACCATCCTGGCTAACATGGTGAAACCCCGTCTCTACTAAAAATACAAAAAACTAGCCGGGCGAGGTGGCGGGCGCCTGTAGTCCCAGCTACTCGGAGGCTGAGGCGGGAGAATGGCGTGAACCCAGGAGGCGGAGCTTGCAGTGAGCCGAGATCGCGCCACTGCACTCCAGCCTGGGCGACACAGCGAGACTCCGTCTCAAAAAAAAAAAAAAAAAAAAAAAAAAAAAAAAAAAAAAAAAAAAGAATAGGAAAGTTATTTTTAAAATTTATTTTTACAATGTCTACAAATGCAGGTGTTAAAGTGCCAGAGACAGAAGTATTGACAACGAGAAATTATCTAAAACCAGGCCAGGTGCGGTGACTCACACCTGTGATCCCAGCACTTTGGGAGGCAAAGGTGGGAGGATCACTTGAGGCCAGCAGTCAGAGGCTGCAGTGAGTCGTGTTCATGCCACTGCTCTCCAGTCTGGGCCACAGAACAAGACCCTGTCTCCAAAAATAATAATCATCATCCAAAACCAAGACCGGCTCTTATTGGAAAGGTGGAAATGGTTGTGATGGAATTCAGCAACACCCATACCTTGATATTTCTGGCTTTCAGGATGTTAGGAGACTCTTTCAGTCCTTCCTGTTTAAATATGAATAGATATGTATTGCCATTATTGCCCTGCCTCTACTTCTCCCAAATTTAGATTGCTAGTATTTATGTAAGTTTACTAGTCACAAATAGATTCTTGCATTTCCCATTTCTTGTCATAGGGCCCTCTTTCAGTTCAATATGCTTTTATTGGCACTTACTTTGGTTTTCTTTACAGCAGCAGCTGCTAATTAGTGACAGCTTTTGAGCAAGCAGCTTGTCATTTTTGGCAGAGATAGGGGACATCCATAGCAAGTCAGGACTATATTTTCATTTGCTAAATTTACTTTGCTACATGAAAATACATCTTGGATAAAAATTAGTCTGTAGTCAAAGGTGGCTGTGTTTACTGAATTATCTTCCTAAGTTGGCATTCTTATCCTATAGTTGAAGAACTCACAGAGATGGAAAAAAAAGAAGAAAGAAAGAGGTTCAGTGTCTATCAGACTGGTGCCATAAGTCCTGAGTCATCCTTCTAACATTAATCTACATTCTGGGTATAGAACCTCATCATCTTGTTTTGGCACAATCATAAATCTTTCTGGATTGTAGTTAGTGGCATACATGGTAACTGAAGGAGTGAATTGTTGACAAATGTGCTTTTCATTTATACTCAGCTTCTTTCTTGAGATATAATTAAAAGAAAGGTTAGTTTGCTTAGAGAAGATGCTTTCTTTGGAATTTCAGCTCATCTTAGCATCATCATATTTCATGTAATTCTTCTCTTTGAAATTGCTGCAATAAAGTGTTAGCTCTATTTTACAAACTTGTCACGATGTTTACGAGGGTGACACAGCTTGCTATTATGTTTACCTTGATTAGCACCAATGATGAGTCAAAATCTTTATGTTTACCTTGATTAGCACCAATGATGAGTCAAAATCTCCGTCATAGTTTCTATAAAGTGTGATTCACTCCCATTATTCCTGTAATAAGGATTCAAGTTAATGACCTCCACAGTGTTAAAAATATCCTGAAGGAAATAACTGACCTACCATCCATTTCCCCCAATTTAGGTCCTTTTTGTAACATGGAGGTCTATAAAAATTGTATTCCATACACAATTACTGAATACCAACCATGTGTGTGAAGTACTATATTAGGGAAATCAAAATGAATCAGAGAGACATGGTCCTCGCTCCTGGATGCTTTACAGTCTATTAGTTGGCCAGCAGATAACTTAGTTGTTTGGTTCTTATGCCCAGAGTGTAGGGTAAATTCTAATTCTAAAGGAGGAAAACATCCCATCTTTTAAAAATAGGATGATCAAAATGATCAAAGACATTGGATACAAATATTGTATTGATTCTATTTCTAGCTAAAGGTGTTAAAGATTGTTTGAGGCACCTTTCCTAGGCTTATGGAACTGCCAGGCGTCCTTGTCCCAGATTTCCCCTTGACATATCGCACAGCACTGTTAAATTCAGATGTTGCCTTCTGTATCAGAGTTTCTTTGTCTTGATGGCATAGCTTGGAGAACCCAGATGATCTCCTAGCATTCAACTCATATTTAATGTACATCAATAGTAACATAGTTATTTGTATATTTTCTTTTCTTCTTTTTTTTTGAGACAGAGCCCAGGCTGGAGTGCAGTGGCACAATCTCGGCTCACTGTAACCTCCACCTCCTGGGTTCAAGCCATTCTCCTGCCTCAGCTACCCCAGTAACTAGGATTACAGGCATGCACCACTATGCCCAGCTAATTTTTTGTATTTTTAGTAGAGATGGGGTTTCATCATGTTGGCCAGGCGTGTCTCTAACTCCTGACTTTATGATTCGCCCGCCTTGGCCTCCCAAAGTGCTGGGATTACAGGTGTGAGCCACTGTGCACAATCTATTTGTATATTTTCATTTTAACATGTATTAATTATAGTAGGAATTTATCATATATACCTTGTCTCCAACCCAGTGCACAGTAGCATCAGGGAAGTTGCTGTTTAGTTATTGGTATCATGTGAACAGGTATCCAGATGGCAGCTAACTTCAGTATCCTTTGTTATCCTGTCTTACACACTGGAATGTTTTACAAGTTGCTTTCTCATTTCTATTAATGATATTGCCCCCTGTATGCAAAATGTTTTCTGCCGTTAGAAAGCCTGTGTTTCAGATGTTCTATGATAAATATTGGTGATGGATAATAATGTAACTAGTGGAAACCCATTAAGGAATTTGCGAAGAAGTTTAACAAAGTTAACAATTCAGCTTCTTATAGGAAATGTTGCATTGCTAATTCTGACCACAAGTGGTCAGGATCTAGGTTTTGGCCTTATGGGAAAGTTACCCACGCCCAGGACAGTTCTCGTTATTCTCCTCCCACTCACTTTTACAATCTAAAGCTTTTGGCTAATTTCTGATTGATTTAAAAGAATGAAGGTGAACCCCCACCCCCCAAATATGGCGTCCTTTGGTTGTGTTTGGAGGTTTGTCTTCTTGTTGCTTACCCTGAGGGGAGTCTCATTTAAAGCCTTGTTTTTGGATTGTCAAATAATCTTTTTGTATCCATTTGTGAATTGCATTTTGTGATAATTTATTTTGTGGCACATGCTATAAACGAATCTTAAACTGCAAGTATCTCTGTCAGGAAAAACTCATTTGACGAGGTGATGATTTTTTTTTTTTTTTTGAAACAGAACTTCACTCTGTCACCCAGGCTGGAGTGCAGTGGCGCAATCTCCACTCACTGCAACCTCCGCCTCCTGGGTTCAAGTGATTCTCCTGCCTCAGCCTCCCAAGTAGCTGGGACTACAGGTGCCTGCCACCACACCTGGCTAATTTTTTTGTATTTTTAGTAGAGATGGGGTTTCACCGTGCTAGCCAGGATGGTCTCGATCTCCTGACCTCGCGATCTGCCTGCCTCAGCCTCCCAAAGTGCTAGGATTACAGGCATGAGCCACCGCGCCCAGCCTGGTGATGATTTTCAATAATTAAAGCACTGTGGTTCACAGCCTGAGCTCCGAAGGTGGACAAAACTCCTTGAATATTTATTACTACTACTGTTACTATAATTCTATTATTACTGCTACTAGTACTTTATTTTTATTTCCCATGCTTTGCTGTTATTTAAGGTTTGGTGATTAAATATAGGAAGGGCTTGGAAATGAAGTCATTTATTTTGTTTCCAACACAAAACAGTTTCTAGTGTGGGTGTGTGGGTAGCTTAATTTAACATAACAAACTAATACGTTTTTCCTTGAACTCCATACTATCTTCATTTCAAACGAGGTATTCTCAGAGTGGGGTTAAAATACTCTCCATCATCAAAGCCCAAACTTTTTAGAAGATCTTGCTTGTCTCACAAAAACCCTGGTATCTCTGTTGCCACCACAACCTGAAACTAACGAGTTAGAAACCACACAGAGCCCACGACATTCGGTAGGAGCCCGTAACATTTTCTCGCAAGTTTTATGTAGATAGTTAAGCCCGGAACTGATCTGGTTGAGAAAACGTTTAAAATCATCATTTTCCCTTCCTTCTCCTACACTTTTATACTCAGAAGGGCCTAATTTTGCTCCTCTAGGAAGATTGAATGCATAGGCTTTCATGTAGTTTAAAACTCTCTTAATTTAAAGAAGTCTGGGTTTGGCGCAGTGGCTCATGCCTCTCATCCCAGCACTTCAGAAGGCCTAGGTGGGTGGAGCGCTTGAGTTCAGGAGTTCGAGACCAGCCTGGGCAACATAATGAAGCCCCCTTTCTACCAAAAACACAAAAAATTAGCCAGGCATAGTGGCACACACCTGTGGTCCCAGCTACTCAGGAGACTACAAGAGGATTGCTAGAGCCTGGGAGGCGGAGGTTGCAGCGAGCTGAGATCACGCCACTGCACTCCAGCCTGGGTGACAGGGTGAGACCTTGTCTCAAAAAAAAAAAAAATTATATTTTCTATTCTCTTCCCCTTTTTGTTATGTGTTTTGCAGTCTTTTCTCCATGTCTAATCTAAGAAACTTTTTTTTTTTTTTTTTTTTTGAGACGGGGGTTCGCTCTTTCGCCCAGGCTGGGGTGCAGTGGCCGGATCTCAGCTCACTGCAAGCTCCGCCTCCCGGGTTTACGCCATTCTCCTGCCTCAGCCTCCCGAGTAGCTGGGACTACAGGCGCCCGCCACTTCGCCCGGCTATTTTTTTGTATTTTTTAGTAGAGACGGGGTTTCACCATGTTAGCCAGGATGGTCTTGATCTCCTGACCTTGTGATCCGCCCGTCTCAGCCTCCCAAAGTGCTGGGATTACAGGCTTGAGGCACCGTGCCCGGCTAATCTAAGAAACTTATATATTCATTGTATATATGCCTACTGGTTGTCAGCATTGAACCCTGCCTGTGCCCTAGCATGTTGTACAATGACTGACTTGACTTTATTGTGAGAATAAGAAAGTTCAAAATTTATTCGTTTTTTATCAGTCGACTAGGGACCTTATCTGTTGCTGCATTTATTATCTCTAAAATATTATCTTCTTTTTCTTTTTCTTTTTTGAAATGGAATCTCGCTCTGTTGCCCAGGCTGGAGTGCAGTGGCGCATTCTTGGCTCACTGCTACCTCCATCTCCCAGGTTCAAGCAATTCTTCTGCCTCAGCCTCCCGAGTAGCTGGGATTACAGTCGCATGCCACCACATCCAACTAATTTTGTGTATTTTTGGTAGAGACGGGATTTCACCATGCTGGCCAGGATGGTCTCAAACTCCTGACCTCAAGTGATCCACCAGCCTTGGCCTCCCAAAGTGCTGGGATTACAGGCCTGAGCCACCACACCCAGCCTACCGTCTTATTTTTAGATGGAGACTTCTGGACATTGGTATAAAATCTAGATGGTTCCAGTCCTGACCTTTTCCTCATGTTTAATCTCACCTTCCTAACACTTCCACCACTGTTGAAAAGGTATAGCTCCGTATGATCTTACTGCCCTTCATTCAGTCAAGCGAGACACTGACATTGCATAGATTCTGGGTCTCACATTTGCTTTGTTTTTATCTGGAGCTTTACTGGAAACTAAATGCTATTGCGTACTAGCTGCAGAAGCAGGAGGGGAAGTTGGCAAGAATTCGCTGCTTTCTGTTTGGTCTGTCTGAGGCAGCTGACCTTTTGGAAGGAAATCGCTGCTCTTTGCTTCTTCCGGTAACAGTGCTGCCTATGAAAGAACACATACACAGAAGGGCTCTGCCGTTATCCTGGCTGATGCCTTGCAGCATTAGCTGTTAGTTGAGGTGGGAGCCTTTCAGTGCATCTGTTGTGTGCTGTAGGAGCATGCACTCAAGTTCCTACACCATGCTAAGTTGTGTGTAGATCCACTATTAGAGGTATAGTGAGAGACAGTCTGTTACCAGAAAAAGTAGTTTACTTTAGCAAAACTAATTGCATTTTATTTATTCCCACTATGAGTGCTGTAGTAAATATGGACAATTATTTTGTGCACAATTTCAGTTCATCTTAATGTTAAATGTCCTGGTAATTAATTGCTTTTTGTACCTGGATATCTGCTGTTGTTTGTTTTTCTTTTTTTTCCCTAGCAGGACAAACATTTCGATTTGCCAAGACATAAGCTCTTATTTAAGATCTTCTCAGAATTAAAATAAGGTTCTTTTTTTTTTTTTTTTTTTTTTTTTACGACAAGATCTCACAGTGTCACCCAGGCTGGAGTGCGGCACAATCACGGCTCACAGCAGCCTCAAACTCCTGGGCTTAAGCAATTCTCCTGCCTGTCTCCTGAGTAGCTAGAACTACAGGCATGTACCACCACACGGGGCTAATTTTTAAATTTTTTTAGAGATGGAGTCTCACTATGTTGCCTAGGCTTGTCTCAAACTCCTGGCCTAATCAATCTTCCCATCTCGGCCTCCCAGAGTGCTGGGTTTACAGGCATGAGCCACTGTGCCTGGCCCAGAATTAGCTGCTTCTTTCATACTTTTTTTTTAGAGACAGAGTCTGGCTCTGTCATCCATCTGGCATGCAGTGGTACAATCATAGCTCACTGCAGCTGCTAACTCCTGGGCTCAAGTGATTCTCCCCTCATCCTCCCAAGTAACTAAGACTACAGGTGTGTGCCACCATATGCTACTACTTTTTGTTTTGCTTTCTTTGTAAAGACAGAGCCTTGATATGTTGCCCAAGCTGGTCTTGAACTCCTGAGCTCAGGTGATCCTCTGTCTCAGCCTCCCAAAGTGCTGGGATTACAGGTGTGAGCCACTACACCTGGCCAATGTTTAGTTTCTTAACAAACCTGCTATTCATTGGATCCACTTTTTATGCAGGACTTGTTTTACTTAAACACGGGTAGTTGGACACCCCACAACTTGGGATTATTTTCAGAAAGCTATAATTAGGTTTCATATCACCCAGTAAGCAAACAAGGAAACTAACCGGCTGATGAGGCATTTCTCTCTTAAGAGATTTCAGTTTTGTATTGTTTTAATTAAAACATACTCAGTTCAGTTTTTATTTTATTTTAAGTGACATATTCAAGTTATGTCTAAGTAAAAATGAAACAGATTTTAGTTCATGGCAAATTAAGAGAACACAGCTACCTGGAAAATGGGGCGAACTGCCATGTCCTTCTGCGTTTAGTTTTGGTTTGGTGGATAGGTATGCTTTTCTAAGGTATTATTGGTCTCTTCCCTAGATTTGCTGTTGATGGCAGAGATGGTTGGGTGAAGGTTTGTGTTGATGTACATAGAAGATGTAGAGATTAGTACAGAGAGAAACATCTCAGGGCCTCCTTAGCAAGATTGCCCTGCAGTGCTTCTATTCTTGGAAACTGGTCTGATCTGTCCCACTTTCCTGGGGTAATGAAGAATCCAGGGGGAATGCAAACCCTGTGTTGGTTTTAGGTATAGGTTGTCACAAAATAAATTGATATCAACAAAACAGGAAGATATCCCCCCAGTTCTGTTGGCCTTTGAGTAGGAGCAAAGTTAGGAACCAACAGCTGAGGTTTCCTGTGATCTGCTCTTGTAACGATAGCTTTCTAGAGGCCTTGAATTGTTACTCTTGAACTGTCAAGGGCCTTCACATAAACCAATTGTGTTCAGGTATGTGATTAGAGGTAAGAGATGTGTTTGTTTGTGTTTAGAAATGGGGTCTCGCTTTGTGGCTCAGGCTTGAGCACAGCGGCGTGATCATAGCTCACTGCAGCCTTGACCTCCTGGGAGCGCTCCTGTCCCAGCCTCCTGAGTAGCTTGGACTGCAGAAGTGAGTCACCATGCCCAGCTAGAAAGTTTTTTATTTTAAAGAAATTCTGGTACTGTTGTGAGTGGATTTCTGTGTATTTCGTCATGTTTACAGTTGGTACAAGTTTGCTTAATCATACCAAAGATGAAAGAGAGCCACTAATATATATAAATATATGTCAGAATTACAAATTAATCTATTATTAACAGTCTTAAATCACTACTTGAAAACACATTTAAGGCACTATATATTTGAAAGTGAAATAATTGCATTTCTTTAAAATTTTTTTTTATAATTCTGAATTTTTACCGTTTTCATGTTCTACTTAAATCAAGGCTGCCCAGGTAAGACAGTGTTATAACCTGGATATTATCATGGCCAACATGGCGAATCCCCATCTCTATTAAAAATAAAAAAATTAGGGCTGGGCACAGTGGCTCTCGCCTGTAATCCCAGCACTTTGGGAGGCCGAGGTGGGCAGATCACCTGAGGTCAGGAGTTTGAAACCAGCCTTGCCATTGTGAAAACCTGTCTCTATTAAAAATACAAAAAATACGGCTGGGTGCGGTGGCTCACGCCTGTAATGCCAGCACTTTGGGAGGCTGAGGCGGGCGGATTAGAAGGTCAGGAGATCAAGACCATCCTGGCTAACACGGTAAAACCCCGTCTCTGCTAAAAATACAAAAAATTAGCCAGGGGTGGTGGCACATGCCTGTAGTCCCAGCTACTCAGGAGGCTGAAGCAGGGGAATGGCCTGAACCTGGGAGGCGGAGTTTGCAGTGAGCCAAGATCAGGCCACTGCACTCCAGGCTGGGCGATAGAGTGAGACTCCATCTCAAAAAAAAAAAAAAAAAAAAAGCTGGGCATGGTGGCGGGCACCTGTAATCCCAGCTACTCGGGAGGCTGAGGCAGGAGAATCGCTTGAACCTGGGGGGCGGAGGTTGCAGTGAGCCAAGATCGCGCCACTGCACTCCAGCCTGGGCACCAAGAGCAAAACTCCGTCTCAAAAAAAAAATAAAAATAGGCCGGGCGCGGTGGCTCAAGCCTGTAGTCCCAGCACTTTGGGAGGCCAAGACGGGCGGATCACGAGGTCAGGAGATCAAGACCATCGTGGCTAACCTGGTGAAACCCCGTCTCTACTAAAAAATACAAAAAACTAGCCGGGCGAAGTGGCGGGTGCCTGTAGTCCCAGCTACTCAGGAGACTGAGGCAGGAGAATGGCGTGAACCCGGGAGGCGGAGCTTGCAGTGAGCGGAGATGGCGCCACTGCACTCCAGCCTGGGCGACAGAGCGAGACTCCGTCTCAAAATAAATAAATAAATAAATAAATAAGCTGGGCATTGGTGGCAGGTGCCTATGGTCCCAGCCGCTCAGGAGGCTGAGACAAGAGAATTGCTTGAATGCGAGTGGTGGGGGTTGCAGTGAGCCAAGATCGTGCCACTGCACTTTAACCCAGTTGAAAGAGCAAGACTGTGTCTCAAAAAAATAAATCAAATCAAATCAAAATTTAAAAATGCATCTACATGGTTTTATATTTCAACATAGTTTTTACATTTAATTTAACTGGTTGCACCATATCCTGTTAGATTAATATGTTATAGTCTAATCATCCCCCTATTCTGGACATTTTGGTTATTTCTGGTTTCTCCCAATGGTATATATCCCTGGGAATGGGCCTAAATCAAGGCACTCGTCAAAGAAAATTTTGCTAGGTAGAAATTAATATTGTAATTCTCAATGGTAAGAGGGAGGCCGTGAACTTTAATGGGGAAAATATTGGTAACATGTAGATTTATTAATAAATTGCCTGTTTTGTTTGTTTTTAACTTTCAAACAAGAGGAAAGGGATTATATTTCATTTAAGTAGTATAGAAACGGTATTGTAGTAGCTGAGGGGTTTTTTTCCTGAACTGAAAGATTTGAATTGTCCAAGAGACACATTCTAGGATGAGTTGATCTTGAATTACAGTACAAATATAAACCTTCACTAGAAATTCTGAGGCTGGCTGGGTGCGGTGTCTCACACTTGTCATCCTAGCACTTTGGGAGGCCGAGGTAAGAGGATCGCTTGAGCCCAGGAGTTCATGACCAGCCTGGGCAACATAGTAAGACCCCATCTCTTAAAAAAAAATTAGCCAGGCATGGAGGCACACACCTGTGGTCCCAGCTACTCAGGAGGCTAAGGGAGGAGGATCACCTGAACCCAGGAGGTTGAGACTGCAGTGAGCAGCAATTACGCTATAGCACTCCAGCCTGAGCGACAGAGTGAGACTATGTTTCAAAAAAAAAAAAAAATTCTGAAGCTAACATAGGACTACATGCCAGCTTCAAATCATTTCTTATTTTTCCATAATGGAGATGGTCATTATTTTTGGGCTACAGCAAGTGCTTTTAGTCATCTGGAAAGTGATACAGATGTAGCTTCTTCCCAAAGGGATGGCTGAAGTTGCTGGCTGGATTTGGACATGGAGATAATGATAACACACATACACTGTGGGCCACCATGGCATGAGAGAGCCCAGCTTGCATGCTGGTAGCCTACAAGCTGCAGCACAATGCCTCAGAAGTCCAGATTTTTATTTACCACCAGGGACAGTTTCACAGTGAGAGTCAAACCTCTGCTCTCATTGCTTTGTTTTTCTTTTTTGGAATTTTTGCCCTTAATTTTGATTTTGAAAAAATTGTAAATGACTGAAAAGTGGAAAGAATAGAACAATGAGTACTCACATATACTTCACCTAGGTTGAGCCAGTGTTCACAGTTGTTAGATTTACTTTCCCACACTCCCCACCACTGTCACTCTTCCGTTTCTCCTTCCAAAGTTAAGTTGTAGACGTCATGACCATTTACCCTCAAATACTTGACATTGTATCTACTCTGAGCAAGGGCATTCTCCTACACAACCTCAATGGCATTGTCACAAGAAATTCAGCAGTGATGTAACAACATCTAATATATAATGATATAATGGACTTTAGAGCTGTGGGTGTTTTTGTTTGTTTTGAAACAGAGTCTCACTCAGTTGCCCAGCCTGGAGTGCAAGTGGCGCAATCTCAGCTCACTACAACTTCCGCCTCCCGGGTTCAGGAGATTCTTGTGCCTCAACCTTCCGAGTAGCTGCAACTACAGGCGTGCGCCACCACGCCCAACTGATTTTTGTATTTTTAGTAGAGACAGGGTTTCACCATGTTGGCCAGGCTGGTCTTGAACGCTTGACCTCGAGTGATCGGCCGGCCTTGGCTTCCCAAAGTGCTGGGATTACAGGTATGAGCCACCTCGTCCAGTCGTGTTTTTGTTTTTGAATTACGCTCTTGGTGGTTGTGTCTCTGCAGTCTCCTTTAACCTAGAACAGTTCCACCTGTTTTGGGTGGGCGTGGGATCGTTGATGAGAGTCTCACAATTTGGATTTGTCTGATTGTTTCTTCATGATTTAGTTTGTGTATTCTTTTCAGCAAATCATATCTGGAGGCACATAATGTCAGTTTATCCCATGATTGGGGATGTTTGATCACTCGGTTAAAGTATTGTCCTCCAGATTTATCCACGGAAATGCCTCTTTTCCCCTTTGTGAATAATAAGTAATATGTGAGTAGTACTTTGAGACTAAATGTTCTTCCCCAACAACTGTCACCTAATGGTTTTAGCAGCTGTGATGATCCTTGTCTGAGTCTACTCTCTTTATTTTTGAGATTGTGCATTTTTGGCCAAGACTTTATATCCTATATTTAGATGAGAGTTTTAAATATATGGTAACCTGCTGATTGAAACTTGATTTTTATATTTAGTAAGTAGGTCCTTTTTCTACCTTCTCCTTTCTTCCCTCCCTTACCCTTTTCCTCTCCTCCGTTCTCTGTTCTTCCCATTATAATATGCAATGATTTGGCTGTGACAAAGATTAATGACTGATTGTCTTCCCAGAATATTATCGTCTCTATGTTGCCTGGGCACATTTTTCCTTGTTTGTTTCTTTGTGAGCCAAATGCTTTTATTCTTTCTGTTCTCTTCCCATCTGTTTAATAATATGATTTTTTTAAAAAGAGAATTGGCTTCCTGATTGCATATAAGGTAGTATTTAGAAAAAAAAAATTAAAGAGCAGATGGCTCTGGTATTGACCTACTTCTAAATGTGATAGCCTTCTTACTTGATATTAGTCCCATTTTAATATGAATGAAGTCTTGATCCTTTATTGCTGCTATTGAATATTTTTTCTGTCCCTCAAAATCCCTATACGAGGCTGGGCATGATGGCTCACGCCTGTAATCCCAGCACTTTGGGAGGCCGAGGTGGGTGGATCACTTGAGGTCAGGAGTTCAAGACCAGCCTGGCCAACATGGTGAAATCCTGCCTCTACTAAAACTCCAAAAATTAGCCAGACACAGTGGCACATGCCTGTAATCCCAGCTGCTCGGGAGGCTGAGACAGGAGAATCACTTGAACCCGGGAGGGAGGCAGAGGTTGCAGTGACCTGAGATTGTGCCACTGAACTCCAGCCTGGGTGACACAGTGAGACTCTGTCTCAAAAAAAAAATAAGAAAAGTACATAGAAAATGGCAGGCCACCTTAAGTCCTCAACATGCATGCAGCCTGGTGCAGTGGTACAAGTAAGTGCAGGTTCTCAGGTAGGTCCAGCCCAGATAGTACCCCTTAGTAGTATGGGACCGACCTGGAGCAAGTGGTTCACCTCTTTTTTAAAAATAGCTTTACTGAGATATAATCATGTACTACAAAATTCACCCTTTGAAGTATATTCTCAGAGTTATACAATTATCACCACTGTCTAATTCCAGAACATTTTCATCATCCCCTCAAAAAGCCCATACACTTTAGCAATCATTCCCCATTTCTCCCTCCCCTCAGCCCTTGGCAACCACCAATTTATTTTCTGTCTCTATGGATTTGCCTATTCCGGATATTTCATAAAAATGGAATTTACAGTATGTTCCCTTGCATGCCTTTCACTTTACATAGTGATTTCAAGGTCATCCACACTGTAGTATGCGTCAGTACTTCATTCCTTTTTAACGTCTACATAATATTCTACCTTATTCATTGTATTTATCCATTCCTATCTGTTTATCCTTTGGTGGACATTTGAATTGTTTCCACTTTGGGGTGATTATGAGGTGATTATGAATAATGCAGCTGTGAACATTTGTGTATCTGTTTTTTGTTTTTTTGTTTTGTTTTGTTTTTGAGACAGAGTCTTGCTCTGCTCGCTCTGTCCTCCAGGCTAGAGTGCAGTGGCACAGATCTTGGCTCACTACAAGCTCCGCCTCGCGGATTCAAGTAATTCCCCTGCCTCAGCCTCCCAAAGAACTAGGATTACAGGCACCCGCCACTGTGCCCGGCTCATTTTAAAAAAAATTTTTAGTAGAGATGGTGTTTTGCCATGTTGGCCAGGCTGGTCTTGAACTCCTGACCTCAGGATCCACTCGCCTCAGTCTCCCAAAGGGCTGAGATTACAGGCATGAGCCACTGCGCCTGGCCTGTATACCCACTTTTTGGGGACACATGTTTTCAGTTCTCTTAGGCATATACCTAGGAGTGGAACTACTGGAAATGTGGTAACTGTATGTTTACCCTTTTGTAGAATTGCCAGATAGTTTTCGAAAACTGTTTCACCACGATACAATTCTACTTAATCTTGATGACCCTCAATTTCCTCATCTATAACGTGGGGATAACAATAGTGCCTACGTCTGAGGGATTTAGGATTAAGAGTAGATTCATAAAAGCACTTGTTATAAGTAATATAGGAAGTGCTTAGCTAGCTCTTAAATCTGGATGGGGGATAATAATAACACTGATAACTGTTATTTATTTCTCATCCTATTTCTGAAGTTTATTTTTATTTATTAGATGAATTGGAATGTTTGTTGCTAATAATTCATAAAGCAGTATAATAAATGAAAACTTCAAATTTCATTAGTTGTTTTTTGTACTTTAATTAGTAAAAGTCAGATATGTCCTTGGAAGGAATAGGTAAAGGCATGGCTCCCTGCTGGCTTAGCCTTCTCTGTTCAAGAACATATTGGAAGGAATGGATAGTTTTCTTCTTTTTTTTTTTTTTTTTTTTTGAGACGGAGTCTCGCTCTGTCGCCCAGGCTGGATTGCAGTGGCCCGATCTCGGCTCACTGCAAGCTCCGCCTCCCAGGTTCACGCCATTCTCCTGCCTCAGCCTCCCGAGTAGCTGGGACTACAGGCGCCCACCACCACACCCGGCTAGTTTTTTGTATCTTTTAGTAGAGACGGAGTTTCATCGTGTTAGCCAGGATGGTCTCGATCACCTGACCTCGTGATCCGCCCGTCTCGGCCTCCCAAAGTGCTGGGATTACAGGCTTTTTTTTTTTTTTTTGAGACAGAGTCTTGCTCTGTCACCAGCCTGGAGTGCAGTGGCATGATCTCAGCTCACTGCAACCTCTGCCTCCTGGGTTCAAGCGATTCTTCTGCCTCAGCCTCCTGAGTAGCTGGGACTATAGGAGCATGGCACCACGCCCAGCTAATTTTTGTATTTTTAGTAGAGATAGGTTTTCACCATTTTGGCTAGGATGGTCTCCATCTCTTGACCTCGTGATCCACCCACCTCGGCCTCCCAAAGTGCTGGGATTACAGGCATGAGCCACTGCACCCGGCCTCTTCTTCTTCTTCTTTTTTTTTAAGAGTTTAGGCTGGGCACCATGGCTCACGCCTGTAATCCCAGCACTTTGGGAGGCCAAGGCAGGTGGATCATGAGGTCAGGAGATCAAGACCATCCTGGCTAACATGGTGAAACCCCGTCTCTACTAAAAATACAAAAAATTAGCCGGGCGTGGTGGCGGGTGCCTGTATTTCCAGCTACTCTGGAGGCTGAGGCAGGAGAATGGCGTGAACCTGGGAGGCAGAGCTTGCAGTGAGCCGAGACCAAGCCACTGCACTCCAACCTGGGCGACAGAGCGAGACTCCGTCTCAAAAAAAAAAAATAGAGTTTAGTATGCATAAGGCAAAATCAAAGCCTTGCTGTTACTGTACTACCCTCACCCTTCACAGTTCTCCATTCTTTCATTCAAAGATAAGAGAACAGACTTCACAGTGCCTTTCCACCACCTCCCAAAAGTTCCTGTCTGTAGAACTTGTGTCAGTGAAATTGATTAAGAAATAAGAATACCATCTTTTAAAAGGGCCCAGTACGGCCGGGTGCGGTGGCTCATGCCTGTAATCCCAGCACTTAGGGAGGCTGAGGCGGGTGGATCACAAGGTCAGGAGTTCAAGACCAGCCTGGCCAACATGGTGAAACCCCGTCTCTACTAAAAATACAAAATTAGGCAGGCATGGTGGTGGGCACCTCTAATCCCAGCTACTCAGGAGGCTGAGGCAGATAATTGCTTGAACCTGGGAGGCAGAGGTTGCAGTGAGCCGAGATGGCACCACTGCATTCCAGTCTGGGCAACAGAGCGAGACTCTGCCTCAAAAAAAAAAAAAAAAAAAAAGGGCCAGGCACAATGGCCCATGCCTGTAATCCCAGCACTTTGGGGGAGGCTGACTTGGGAGGATCACTTGAGTGAGGAGTTTGAGACTGGCCTGGGCACCATAGTAAGACCTTGTCTCTACAAAAAAAAAAAAAATTTTTTTTCTTTAATTAGCCAGGTGTGATGGCATGTGCCCACAGTCCCAGCTACTTGGGTGGCTGGGGTAGGAGTATCCCTCAAGCCCAGAAGTTTGAGGCTGTGGTGAACCATGATCACACCACTGCACTCCAGCCTGAGTGATGGAGTAAGACCCTGTCTCGGATGGATGGATGGATGGATGGATGGATGGAAACGTTTACACTGGAGATACTGGTTAAAGAGAAGGATAGCAAGAGCTATTTGTGGAGGATTGATTTTTGGAAAGTTTGTTAAATTGAGTTAAAATTAGAGATGGGAGAGAGAAGCTGGTTTTGTAAGTTTAAGGCAACAGTAAGAACAGTAGTGAGTACTTACAGAGCACCTGCTCTTAGCCAGACACCGTTTTAGGTATGTACATAAAACTAATTCATTCTTACAGCAGCCTCCTAAGGGGCATAAGTATTATTATTCCCATTGTACAAACAAGAAAACTGAGGCACAGAGAGACTTAACGGGCTGTCTTTGACAGAACCATGTTTAGGTGAGTTCAGCATTATCTCTAAAAGTTTAACCCCAGTTTAGAGACTTTGGCCCTGGGATGGGGAGGTAGGATGGAGAATCGGAATTATAAAATGCTTTAAATTATACACACGAATCCAGCAGACCAAATCTGCTAGATTCATATTATTCATATTATTATATTCATATTGTTCATAATATTATTCATATTAATCCTCTACTCCCACCCCACGCTAGAATTCACTTGCTGAGTTGGCAGATACACGGTGGGCCTTCTAATGTCATACACTACTCTCCACTGCAGTTTAGCTAGGGCAAGACCTTGGGTCACAGTGTTCTGGAAGTCCTCAGAGAGAGTGATGTTTTTCTTTGTTATAGTTTATATTTTACTTTTAGAAAGGAAAAGCATCTGAGAAAAGATATTTATGACTGAGACAAAATTATTCCAAATCCCACTCACTTATATCATTTATTTATGTGGTGGACATTCATTTTTATGGTTTTTCAGTAAGCCTGTAACATTATGAGCTATTAGACTTTGAAACTTTTATTAACAAGTGCCTGAGGGCCCGAATGATTTATTTGGCTCTCCAAGCCCATGGGTATATCCAGATATATAAGGTTGAGGTAGGTGCCTTATGCCTTCAGAAAGTACAGTGTTCTGCATCCAAGGCTGTTTTAGGTTGTTCTGAAATGCTTGTGAACACAGAGTGCAACTCATTCGAGCTCAAATAGTTCTTATCTTCGGCCTAAAAATAAGATTGTGAATCCATTTCCCAGTCTTTAGAGAATCCCCCGTGATGGTTTACCAAAGAACAAACCACTTCCCTTGTCTGAACATCACGCACTGAAATTGGAGCTACCCGTAAATAAGCAGAAGAGGGCGGGTCCTGAGGACAGAGGTACAGTCCTTGTGGATGCAGAGTAGCGTTCGATGGCTGGATGAATGCCAGTTAGAAGAATGAATGTCGGCTAGATGAATGCCACTCATGTCAGGCATGTGGACATAGCCTGATAAGGGGGTGAAGTGTTCTGACATGTATGAAGAAAAATACTACTTAGCGGCCAGGCATGGTGGCTCATGCCTGTAATCCCAGCACTTTGGGAGGTCAGGCAGGTCACCTGAGGTCAGTAGTTCAAGACCAGCCTGGCCAACATGGTGAAACCCCATCTGTACTAAAAAAAAAAATTAGCCAGGCAGCTGGGCACGGTGGCTCACGCCTGTAATCCCAGCACTTTGGGAGGCAAAGGTGGGCAGATCATGAAATCAGGAGATCGAGACCACGGTGAAACCCCATCTCTACTAAAAATACAAAAAATTAGCCGGCGTGGTGGCGGGCACCTGTAGTCCCAGCTACTCGGGAGGCTGAGGCAGGAGAATGGCGTGAACCCGGGAGGTGGAGCTTGCAGTAAGCCGAGATCACACCACTGTACTCCAGCCTGGGTGACAGAGCGAGACTCCGTCTCAAAAAAAAAAATTAGCCAGGCGTGGTGGCGGGCGCCTGTAGTCCCAGCTAGTCAGGAGGCTGAGGCAGGAGAATCACTTGAACTCGGAAGGCGGGGGCTACAGTGAGCTGAGATCATGCTACTGCACTCCAGCCTAGGCGACAGAGTGAGACTCCGTCTCAAAAAACAAACAAACAAAAAACCACTACATAGCTTCTAGGTGTTATTCACATAACTGGGAAAACAGTTGGGTTTTTCCTAAACTGGGTATTTAGAATTTTATGATAGTCTCAGTAAGCCATCTCATATTTCACATATAGATAATTTTCAGTTTAACAGTAAAATAAAAATGACTCTGTACTAGTTAGTGTACTTTTATTGTATACTTTTGAGTAGCAGTGAGCAGAATCTACTCTCCAACTCTATCAAAGCACTTATGTGTAGTGAAACTATATTGTATTTATCAAAATAAGGTGATTGCCACTTGGTATTTACCAGCTATTATCCTTCAAATGGCATGCTATTTTAGAAAATAATTATTATGGCATGTTCACAACTAGAATCGTAAAAATATTCTGACAAATTCTAAGAGCTCAGCGTTCTACTCTTTGATGAAAACTAAGAAATAATCTAAAATTTAAGGCAAAATAGAGTGACATTTTTTAATACCCCTACATGTATGGTATATCACCACAGTATTTCTTTCCTAAAACAGTAATAGGCTCCTAAATATGCTTGACCAGCAGGGCATGTTAAATATTTGTTTATGTATTCGCTCCACAAGTATTTTTTGAACACTTTTCATGGGCAAGCCACCATACTAGACACTGGGGACACAGTCGTGAATAAGATGTGCTCCAGGCTGAGCGTGGTGGCTCATGCCTGTAATCCCAGCACTTTGGGAGGCCGAAGAGGGCAGATCATGAGGTCAGGAGGTCAAGACCATCCTGGCCAACATGGTGAAACCCCATCTCTACTAAAAATACAAAACTTAGCTCGGCGTGGCAGTGTGTGCCTGTAGTCCCAGCTACTCAGGAGGCTGAGGCAGGAGAATCGCTTAAACCCAGGAGGCAAACGCTGCAGTGAGCTGAGATTGCTGCACTCCAGCCTGGGCAACAAAGCGAGACTCCGACTGAAAAAATAATAGTAATAATAATAATAAATTAAATAATTGATTATTTAAATGGAAATCTGTTCTGTTTTCATGCCTTGGTATTTCATACTGGTATATTGTTCTATTATAACTTTGAAAAGAGCCGATGGAGTTGGTCAAATTGTATGTATACATTTATTTATGCAACAAAAAAATTATGATGCTTATGTGCCAGGTACCGTTCTAGACCCAGGAGAAAGCACGGTGAACAAAACAAAGTCATTGTGTTCATGGTGATTTCACCCTGGTGGGAAGTGAGTAAGCAAATATATGATCAATATCAGGAATTGCTAAATGATAAGAAGAAAAATAAAGCAGATTAAGAGGATAGAGAGTGACCAGAATGCCATTTTATTTGAGTGGGCTGGGAAGGAGTCTCTGGGGAGATAAAAGTTTTCATAGCTTTCCTTCTTTTGTCTCTTGAGTCATTTCACCTAATGAATGCAGATGCAAGAGAATGTTTGTATCTGTTGGTATCACTCATATATTCATTGAGAGCTATGGTGAGGTCCTACTTCTTATTCTTTACTACTTAGGAAGATTAACACCTGAATTCTTCTCTTCATTCTTTTATCACTCTTCCATATACTTAAGTGCCTAAGCACCTTCATTCATCCATCCCTTATATAATTTTTTTTCTTGAGCCAAAATCTGGCTCTGTCGCCCAGGCTGGAGTGCAGTGACGTAATCTTGGCTCGCTGCCACCTCTGCCTCCCAGGTTCAAGCGATTCTTCTGCCTCAGCCTCCTGAGTAGCTAGGACTACAGACACATGCCACCACACCTGGCTAATTGTTTTGTATTTTTAGTAGAGACGGGGTTTTGCCATGTTGGCCAGGCAGGACCCGAACTCTTGACCTCAGGTGATCTGCCCACCTCAGCCTCCCGAAGTGCTGGAATTACAAGCATGAGCCACCATGCCTGGCCATCCGTTCCTTATCGTTCATCCAAAAATCATGATTTGGTATCTGTTCTAGTTTTCCAAAATCTTGTGATATGATTTATTTGATTAAAAAATACATTGTGCAGTTAAGTGACTTCCAGTGTTTAATTATAAAGTGGAATTGCTTCTGGAGAGACCTGTTTTTCCTAAGTGTTTTGGTGAACTCACAGCCACTGAAATTTGATGTCTTGGGTCAAATTGGGTCTTACAGTGATCCCAGCCTTAATGCCTAAAAGCCCTAAATAAAATTATACACTTCTCAAGTGTTCTATAGCATTGCACAAGTCTGAAATAGATGACTGGCACTCCCCTACACCTCATCGTTGGCTAACTGACTTGTCCCATAAATAGCTCAGTGTTATGTGATCAGACAACTACAACTAACAGAAGAGATTTTTGCTTCCTAACACACTTGTGCAGTCTCTGGTAGTAAACAAAATCCAAGTCCAAGTCACCAGCCCCTAACTGTAACCTAGTTCTTAGGAGAGTTGTGCAAATCAGTAGCCAAATCATGTGGGATGGAATTCAAGATAACCCTGCCTTATACCAAACTCTACATTATGGAAAATAGTGTTAGAGCAAGATTCATTTTCAGTCCTTATAGTTACTTGAAGTCCCTTCCCAGTCTACCCAAATGTTTCTGCCCTAATCTGGTCAAACCTGAAGAGTGTCTGCCAAATGAGTTAAAAATTGTCAGGTGAGTCTGAGGGGGCATCATGGTAGTTTTATAAAGCCTTTTTTTTTTTTTTTTTAAATCAAGAGCATGTTAAAAAAAGAAACTACTGGCTGGGGCAGTGACTCAGCCTGTAATCCCAGCACTTTGGGAGGCCGAGGTGGGCGGATCACAAGGTCAGGAGATCGAGACCATCCTGGCTAACACACTGAAACCCCGTCTCCACTAAAAATAGAAAAAATTAGCCGGGCGAGGTGGCGGGCACCTGTAGTCCCAGCTACTCAGGAGGCTGAGACAGGAGGATGGCGTGAACCCGGGAGGCGGAGCTTGCAGTGAGCCGAGATCATGCCACTGCACTCCAGCCTGGGCGACAGTGCGAGACTCCGTCTCAGAAAAAAAAAATAAAGAGACTACCTGCTATTGGAGCATAATGGTTCATATTTCTAACTCTTAGGTGGAATGTATTGTTTTTGTGTCTGAAAGATTTGTAAATGCTATAATTTAACAGAACATTGCTTCATAAATTCCTTAGCAGTAACTCAGGAGGTGAACCTTGGGGCATTTTTTCCAGATAAATCTGTGCTCTGTGTGTGCAAAGCATTGCTGCTTAGGTAACCAGTGATAATGCATAGAGTTCAATCCACGCTTTAGATGCTTTTACTTTTCTTTTACTGGGCTTTTTCAAAACGACATATGTTTGTTATATTTCTGAAGTCAAAATAACAAATCTAAAACACGTGATTTTAAAAAAAAATCTCTCAGCTGGGCGCAGTGGCTCACACCTGTAATCCCAGCCCTTTGGGAGGCTGAGGTGGATCACTTGAGGTCAGGAGTTCGAGACTGTCCTGGCCAGCCTGGTGAAACCCCATCTCTACTAAAAATACAAAAATTAGCTGGGTGTGGTGGTGGGTACCTGTAATCTCAGCTACTTGGGAGGCTGAGGCAGTAGAATTGCTTGAACCTGGGAGGCGGAGGTTGCAGTGAGCCAAGATCGTGCCACTGCCCTCCAGCCTGGGCGACAGAGCAAGACTCTGTCTCAAAAAAAAAACTCTCTGTTAATTATTTATTACTGTTGAAATGCTGCTTACCATGGCTGACAATTTTGAACAAAAGTAAAGAATATGTCTACGATGTCAAAGTTAGCAATTCTTTCCCTAATACTCCTTTTGTACTTTTGCTTATAAGACCTTAGTGCGTTTCATAGTCCGAGCTTCATAGACCCAACTGTGTATCTTTCCATGACCAGGCCGAGTGTCTACATTTTGAAAACGTTTTAAAGTTAAAATCAAGAATACTGTCTTCAGTCTATCAAAAGGGCTAAAAACATTTACTTTGGCCGAGCATGGTGGCTCATGCTTGTAATCCCAGCACTTTAGGAGGCTGAGGTGGGAGGATCACTTAAGGTCAGGAGTTCAAGACCAGCCCGACCAACACAGTGAAGCCCCATCTCTACTAAAAATGCAAAAACTAACCGAGCATGGTAATGCACGCCTATAATCCCAGCTACTCAGGAGGCTGAGACAGGAGAATCGCTTGAACTGGGGAGGCGGAGGTTGTAGTGAGCCAAGATTGTGCCACTGCACTCCAGCCTGGGCGGCAGAGCAAGACTGTCTCAAAAAATTAAAAATAAAAATAAATAATAAAATAAAAACATTTACCTTGGTAACTATGTGAATATTTACTCTGGTGGATGTAAGGGGAAAATAAAGAAAAAACACCGAAAGCACTGATTGTTTGTTCAACAGATTGTAAACCATGGCTGTGTGGATACAAGCTCAGCAGCTCCAAGGAGAAGCCCTTCATCAGATGCAAGCGTTGTACGGCCAGCATTTTCCCATTGAGGTGCGGCATTATTTATCCCAGTGGATTGAAAGCCAAGCCTGGTAGGTGAACAAGGATGTTTGCATCATATTTTGTGAAACACAAGAATATTGGAGTTTGGTTAGAAAGATGTCATGATGGCAACTTTCAAAGTTGTATTTTTAAACATTTTTAAATGTGATCCATAAAAAGGTATTTTTTAGGCCGGGCGCGGTGGCTCAAGCCTGTAATCCCAGCACTTTGGGAGGCTGAGGCGGGTGGATCACGAGGTCAGGAGATCGAGACTATCCTGGCTAACATGGTGAAACCCCGTCTCTACTAAAAATACAAAAAACTAGCCGGGCGTGGTGGCGGGCGCCTGTAGTCTCAGCTACTTGAGAGGCTGAGGCGGGAGAATGGCGTGAACCCGGGAGGCGGAGCTTGCAGTGAGCCGAGATCAGGCCACTGCACTCCAGCCTGGGAGACACAGCGAGACTCCATCTCAAAAAAAAAAAAAAAGGTATTTTTAAAAAATTTTCTTTTTACACATGAAAAGTATTTAACCCCATCTTAGATTGAGGGGATGGAATAACTGTTGGGATTTTTAAAATAGGATTTGTTCCCTTTAATAGTAAATACTGTCTAAAAGCATTAGAATATTACTGCTAATAGGGCCGGGCGCGGTGGCTCAAGCCTGTAATCCTAGCACTTTGGGAGGCTGAGGCGGGTGGATCACGAGGTCAGGAGATCGAGACCATCCTGGCTAACACGGTGAAACCCCGTCTCTATTAAAAAATAGAAAAAAAACTAGCCGGGCGAGGTGGCGGCGCCTGTAGTCCCAGCTACTTGGGAGGCTGAGGCAGGAGAATGGCGGGAACCCGGGAGGCAGAGCTTGCAGTGAGCCGAGATCGCGCCACTGCACTCCAGCCTGGGTGACAGAGCGAGACTCCGTCTCAAAAAAAAAAAAAAAAAAAAAAGAATATTACTGCTAATAAAGAGCAGCCAACAAATATGTTTCGAGTGCCCATAGGATACCTAGCAGTGTCCTAAGTAATAGAATTTGTATGAAAAAAATTAAAGCCCAACCTTGTGTTGTAATCCCAACACTTTGGGAGGCCAAGGCAGGTGTATTGCTTGAGCCCAGGAGTTCAAGGAAGGCCTGAGCAACATATCAAAACCCTGTCTTTGTACAAAATACAAAAATTAGCCAGGTGTGGTGGTGTGCACCTGTAGTACCAGCTACTTGGGAGGCTGAGGTGGGAGGGTCGCTTGAGCCTGCGAGGCAGAGGTTGCCGTAACTTATGATCACACCAGTGCACTCCAGCCTAAGCAACAGAGCAAGACCCTGTCTCAAAACAAACAAACAAACAAAATTAAAGCCCTCATCTCCAAATAATTCAGTGTTTCACTGGACGTGGTGGTGCACATCTGTAATCCCAGCTACCCAGGATGCTGAGATGGGAGGATTGCTTGACCCCAGCAGTTTGAGGCCAGCCTAGGCAACATAGCGAGATCCTATGTCAAAAAAATAATAATAATTTGTGTTTAATGGGGCAGATAGGTGTGAATATGCATATAATTTAATTATAATTTATTTCTTATAGTTTATTTTATTAAATGTAAATTATTTTACATTTCTTAATAAATTTACATCTAACAAAAAACTAAAAATAATTTAACAGTGGAGACATTGGTGTTTTTAATTTATATGTATTTTATATATACACATAAAGACTAAAAGAAAATTAGGTGGGTGTTGTGGCTCATGCCTGTAATCCCAGCACTTTGGGAGGCCGAGGCAGGCAGATCACTTGAGGCCAGGAGTTCTGAGACAAGCCTGGCCAACACGGCAAAATTCCGTCTCTACTGAAAATACAGAAAATTAGCTGGGCGTGGTGACGGGTGTCTGTAATCCCAGCTACTCCACACGGAGGCTAAAGCACGAGAATCGCTTGAACCCGGGAGGCAGAGGTTGCAGTGAGCCGAGATCACACCACTGTACTCCAGCCTGGGCAACAGAGTGAGATTGCCTTTTTAAAAAAAACCAAAAAACAAAAAACACTAAACGAAAATATACCCAAATATTAACACTAATTACATTCTGGTGGTAGATTTGACAAGCATTTTAATTTTTCTTTATTTTCCAGATTACTGATTACATACTTGGGGGAGGGGAGAGTTGTTTTAAATTTCTTTTAGAATTAGTACAGTGCAGTCGACTAACAGCGCAGGTTTTTAATTAGTATCATTATTACACACCAGGCAGCAGGATGTACACTGCTCAGGGTCTGGGAGCTTGCTGCTTAGTTAAAGTCTGTCAGTCGATCTGGCATATTCATTTGATACTTCAAGCCTCACCATCTTAGCCAGGGGTCCTCTTTTACAGTCCCTCAGAGAAGCCAGCTTTGATGCTGCTATTTGCAGAGGGCCGTATACCTACCTATCAGTAATGTTGCCTTAGAATAATCGCAATGAGTGTTAGTAGCAAATTTCCGTTCAGAAACTAAAGATCACCAAAGAAAGGCAATTTTCTAGGCAATTAAAAAAATCTCAGCTTCATGTAATTAAGTGAGGGGAAAAAATGAGTTAAATATGAGAATGTCAGCTGTACCTTGTTTAGTGCTTTCCCCTCCCTTTTCATTTTCTCTCCTGTTTTCCTGATTTGGAGGATTTAGAAAAACATGAGTAGGAAGTTTCTGTTAATTTCAGATTTCACTTAGCAGAGTTCCCGTTTGGTGTTCTCACTGAATGAATTAAAAGACTTGTGTTGATATTAAGGAAAACTTGAAATTTTTTTAGCTTTGGTTTTCTTAAGAATATAAAGATTTTAATGAAGAATCTTCAATTCTTTTTTTCTTTTCTTTTTTTTGAGACGGAGTCTCCCTCTGTCACCAGGCTGCAGTGGCTTGATTTCGGCTCACTGCAACCTCCGCCTCCCGGGTTCAAGCCTTTCTCCTGCCTCAGCTTTCTAAGTAGCTGGGATTACAGGTGCCTGCCACCACACCGGGCTAATTTTTGTATTTTTAATAGAGACGGGGTTTCACCATATTGACCAGGCTGGTCTCTTAACTCCTGACCTTGTGATCTGCCCACTTCGGCCTCCCAAAGTGCTGGGATTACAAGTGTGAGCCCCCGGGCCCAGCCAAATCTTCAATTCTTTATGTTTAAGCCATCTAAGCAAGTCTTTTTTTAACAGAGAATTAAGGTTTCGAGTAAAGAACCAATACGTGACTTCTATGAGTTTTGCTTAAAGACTGGATCCTCTCGAGTGGGTTCCTGGCCGGGTGTGGTGGCTCATGCCTATAATCCCAGCACTTTGGGAGGCTGAGGCGGGTGGATCACTTGAGATCAGGAGTTTGAGACCTAGTCAACATGGTAAAGTCCCATCTTTGTTAAAAATATAAAAATTAGCCGGGCATGGTGGTGCACGCCTGTAATTCCAGCTACTTGGGAGGCTGAGACAGGAGAATCACTTGAACCCAGGAGGCGGAGGTTGTAGTGAACTGAGATCGTGCTACTGCATCCCAGCCTAGGCGACAGAGTGAGACTTCATCTCGAAAAAAAGAGTGGGTTTCCAGACCAGGGGCATTGTTGCCAGTTGAAACAGAGGTACAGGCTGCCCTCATTCCTTCCAGCCTTTCATTTAATACATATTCTATTTAATACATAGGGCACACATATTTAAAATCTGACTTGCTTTAACTGCCTTCTCAAGGTGCAGATTAGGGTGTACTATTTGATGGGGTATGGTATCACTGCTTTGTTTTGTTTTGTTTTGTTTTGTTTTTGTAGAGACAGAGTCTTGCTCTGTTGCCCAGGCTGGAGTGCAGTGGCCGATCTTGGTTCACTGCAACCTCCACCTCCCGGGTTCAAGCAGTTCTCCTGCCTCAGCCTCCCAAGTAGCTAGGACTACAGGCACACGCTGCTATGCCCGGCTAATTTCTTTTGTATTTTAGTAGAGACGGGGTTTCACCGTGTTGCTCAGGCTGGTCTCCAACTCCTAAGCTCAGGTAATCAGCCCATCTCAGCCTCCCAAAGTGCTAGGATTACAGGCGTGAGCCACCACACCGGGCCGGTATCACTGTTTTGATACACCTGTTGGTGCCTCTTTTTGAAATTAGTTGCTATCTTCAGGGACTTAGGGATGGCAGAGCCTTTTAGCTACCACTATCTTGTTTGGCTGCAGACCCAGTCAGCAGTTATTGAATGTTATTTCAGTCTGACAGCTGTTTGGTTTCTTCAGTGACTAAGTAATTTGGTACTTCCCAGTGTCAATTGTTGCCCAAGTTGTAGAAAGAAAGAAAGAAAGAAAAAAGGAAAGAAAGAAAGGAGGGAGGGAGACCATCCGAATCCCTGTCATCAGTTTAATAGCTCGAAATCAATGCAGAGTCTGTAGCGTGGTTTCCTTTGTTTACCAGAGAAGTTGGCATTGCCTTCAGGTCCTGGGTCTGCAACTAGTGATATGTCTGACTCGTATAAATGCTTGTAGGCACCGTCTGCCTGAATGTCTCATTTCCAGGGCTTCTTAGAAGTAGCAATAGCTTCTTTCACCTATCTCTACCTAAGAAACCTGCAGATACCAAACTCCTCGAGGCTGGAAAGGACATGTAGAAGAGTCTTGGCCTTGTGCCTCCTTTCCACCCGTGAGGGGTAACTATAAATAGGAAATTATCCAAGTCCTTATTTCCTTCAGAGCACACAGAACCCTTTCCTTTTCCTTGCATTTCTCGGAGCAAATAGCATAAGCACCAAGCACATCATTGAGAGAAAGGAGGAAGGGCAGCACATTGTTAAAAAATTTTTTTTAAAAAAAAGAATGAAAGCTACAGTATAATCCAACTATTTAGTAAATTACAAATAGATTAATATAGGCATTGAGTCCATTTCTGTTGGGCTGTTTCTTAAAATTTGCAGTGAGCACTAAAAAAATCACTTTAGTTGAAGAAAAAGTGGGATGTGTTGAGGCTGCATTTATACAGGCTCATGTGCATGTATGTATACAGATTATGTAATTTTTTTCCCCTAGGGACTCAATAGATCTTGATAATCCACAGGAGAACATTAAGGCCACCCAGCTCCTGGAGGGCCTGGTACAGGAGCTGCAGAAGAAGGCGGAGCACCAGGTCGGGGAAGATGGGTTTTTACTGAAGATCAAGCTGGGGCACTACGCCACGCAGCTCCAGGTGGGTGTGGGCTCTGGGGTCACACTTAATTATCTTCCCTCAGGGGTCTTCTTCCTGTAGAGACTTTCTTTCTCTCCTTCAGTCCAGCATTGTTGAGTTATATGTACATGCATAAGGTTCTTGTCGTTTGGTTTTGGTCTTTTTTTTTTTTTCACTTTTTATTTGAGAATAATTTCAAACTTCCAGAAAGTTACAAGAATCATACAAAGATTCCCCACATATGCCCATATTCACCTATTGTTGACTTTTATGTTGTCATATACTCCTCGCTGTCTCTACACACACATGTTTTTCAGTCACTGGAGAGTAAGTTGCATACCTTGTGTCCCTGCACCAGTAAGTACCTCTGTGCATTTTCTTTTTTTAATTTTTATTTATTTATGTATTTATTTTTGAGACGGAGTCTTGCTCTGTCACCCAGGCTGGAGTGCAGTGGAGCAATCTCAGCTCACTGCAACCTCCGCCTCCTGGGTTCAAGCAATTCTCCTGCCTTAGCCTACCAAGTAGCTGGGATTACAGGCGCCCGCCACCATGCCTGGCAATTTTTTTTTTTTTTTTTGTATTTTTAGTAGAGACGGGGTTTTGCCATGTTGGCCACGATGGTCTTGAACTCCTGACCTCAGGTGATCCGCACCTCAACCTCCCTACGTGTTGGGATTATAGGCATGTG
>NC_037684.1:30151899-30232480 GCF_003255815.1 Theropithecus gelada | reverse complement strand
CCATCATCCTAGATGACGAGCTGATCCAGTGGAAGCGGCGGCAGCAGCTGGCCGGGAACGGCGGGCCCCCCGAGGGCAGCCTGGACGTGCTACAGTCCTGGTAATGGTGTGGGGCGGCCAGAGGGCAGGGCAGGAGGGGCTGGTGGGGACCCTGGCTGCTTCTGCCTCCTGTGCTAGCTCCTGCAGCAGGCCCCCTCCATCCTGGGACAGCTCTTGTTTCTCCAGGGGGCCTGGTTCCTGAATCAGACTTTGGTCCCCCATCCTGTGCACCTCCCCCAGGAAGGGGGCTGCTGTCCTGGGGGTGGGAGAGAGCTCGGGGGTGTGGGGTGATGCTCGGGCTGTTTGGGCCTAGTCAGGGTCGCCCCTCCTGTGTACATTTCTAATTCTGGGAGGCAGAGAGCTCTGCTCTTCCCATGGGTGGGAGGTGTGGTGAAAGCACAGAGCCTTCCTGCGGGAGGGGGAGCTGTGTCTTGGGGCCTGGCGTCTGTGCGAAGAAGCCATTGTCCTCCTGTTGGCCTTGGGGCTCCTGTGCAGGTGTGAGAAGTTGGCTGAGATCATCTGGCAGAACCGGCAGCAGATCCGCAGGGCTGAGCACCTCTGCCAGCAGCTGCCCATCCCTGGCCCAGTGGAGGAGATGCTGGCTGAGGTCAACGCCACCATCACGGACATCATCTCAGCCCTGGTGACCAGGTGACTACTGCCTGTTGGCCATGCCCAGGAGCTTGGGGCAGCTCCAGACTGCGTGTGGGGGGCCGCAGGTGCCTTCCAGACCAGCAGATTCGCTTTGTGCCTCTCATCCCTCCCCACTCCGTCTCCAGTTGCTGTGGCTGCTGGGTGCCGCCCTTGCCCGGTTTCTCCTGTGGGCACTGCAAGAGATGCCCTTGGGCCGCAGCCCATGCCAGCTGCTGTGTTATGTCACTCCCCTCTCCATCCTTTCCCTGGACTCTCATGGCTTCCCCAGGAACAGAGGCTGTGCCCGTGCTTTTCACCTCCTGAGCCCCGCGGGAGGCAGTCCCACCCCCACCACAGGAGGACTGAGAGCCCTTTCCCCTGCGCCAACCCCTCATCGTACGTCTGTCCCTGTGTCCCCTGCAGCACATTCATCATTGAGAAGCAGCCTCCTCAGGTCCTGAAGACCCAGACCAAGTTTGCAGCCACCGTGCGCCTGCTGGTGGGCGGGAAGCTGAACGTGCACATGAACCCGCCCCAGGTGAAGGCCACCATCATCAGTGAGCAGCAGGCCAAGTCTCTGCTCAAGAACGAGAACACGCGCAAGTAATTGTGCAGCTTCTTCTCATTCCCTGCTACTTGTCTCGTGTCCTGGCAACAGGAAAAGAAAGAATTCTGCCTCCTGTGTCAGATTCCTGTTTGCCCTTCTGGCCTCTGCTGGGCATCAGCAAAGGAATATAAGGAAGTTCTTGGGTCTGGCGCAGTGGCTCACGCCTGTAATCCCAGCACTTTAGGAGGCTGAGGCAGACAGATCACCTGAGGTCAGGAGTTCAAGACCAGCCTGACCAACATGGTGAAACCCCATCTCTACTAAAAATACAAAAAATTAGTCGGGCATGGTGGTGGGCGCCTGTAGTCCCAGCTACTCGAGAGACTGAGGCAGGAGAATCCCTTGAACCTGGGAGGCAGAGATTGCAGTGAGCCGAGATCACACCATTGTACTCCAGCCTGGGAAACAAGAGCAAAACTCTGTCTCAAAAAAAAAAAAAAGAGAGAAAAGAAAAGTTCTCCTAGGAACTGTTTTCTGTGAAGATAGTTTGATCTTGTTTCATTTTGTAGAGATACGTCCGAGAACCTTACATGTATATGTTATGTAGCTAACATTTCCTCTAAATGACGTACATTTTTAGCAAACTTCTCTATTTCCTGCTACCCCAAATTATATTATTGACTCCGCATGTCCTGAGACCCTGGCATGGGTTTGGAGCTGGTCTCTCTCTGATTTGCAGTGATTACAGTGGCGAGATCTTGAACAACTGCTGTGTCATGGAGTACCACCAAGCCACAGGCACTCTTAGTGCCCACTTCAGGAATATGGTGAGGGTGGAAGAAGAGGAAGAATGAATTTTTCCCTGTTCTTTGAGGAGAACAACTTTCATCTGATGTTTCATCTTGTATTTCTCCTTTGCAGTCCCTGAAACGAATTAAGAGATCAGACCGTCGTGGGGCAGAGTCAGTGACAGAAGAAAAATTTACAATCCTGTTTGAATCCCAGTTCAGTGTTGGTGGAAATGAGCTGGTTTTTCAAGTCAAGGTAAAGCCTTCCCTAACCTCTGCGTGTGCATGTGCGCGCGTGTGTGTATGTGGTGTACTTTATGTTACAAAATAATTTTTTTTTATCACGTAGCATCTTCTTTTTGACTATTGGTAAACTGAAAACAGACCGACCTCACCCTGAGAACTGTATCACTTAGATTCTCTTAAGATATGAACAAAGCCTGAGCACAGTGGCTCATGCCTGTAATCCCAGCACTTTGGAAGGCTGAGGCAGGCAGGTCACTTGAGGTCAGGAGTTCAAGACCAGCCTGGCTAACACAGTGAAACCCCATCTCTACTAAACAGTACAAAAATTAGCCAGGCTTGGTGGCACATGCCTGTAATCCCAGCTACTCAGGAGAATCACTTGAACCTGGGAGGCTGAGGTTGCAATGAACCGAGATTGTGCCACTGCACTCTAGCCTGGGCAAAAGAGTGAGACACTGTCTTTAAAAAAAAAAAAAAAAAAAAAGACACGAACAAACAAGGTCCAGTGCAGTGGCTCACATCTGTAATCCTAACACTTTGGGAGGCCAAGGCAGGAGTTTTGCTTGAGTTCAGGAATTCCAGACCAGCCTGGGCAACATAGTGAGACCCCATCTCGACAAAAATAAATAAATAAATAAATAAATAAATAAATAAATAAATAAATAAAATAAAAAATAGGCCAGGCATGGTGGCTCAAACCTGTAATCCCTGCACTTTGGGAGGCTGAGGCGGGTGGATCACGAGGTCAGGGGTTTGAGACCAGCCTGGCCAACATGGTGAAACCCCGTCTCTACAAAAAATACAAAAATAGCTGGGTGTGGTGGTATGTGCCTGTAATCCTAGCTACTGTGGAGGCTGAGGCAGGAGAATCACTTGAACCTGGGAAGCAGAGGTTGCAGTGAGCCTAGACTGCGCCATTGCACTCCAACCTGGGTGACAGAGCAAGACTCCGTCTCAAAAAAATAAAAGTAAAAATAAAAAATAAAATATGAACAAACAATAATGAACTGAACTAGCTGGAGAGAGAGACTACAAAATGGATTATGAGAAGCATTACTCGGGATGAATTTGAGTAAAAATTGTGGTAAGTTTTAAATTTGTTATTTGTATTTTTTCCCAGAAATGTCTCCAATAGTCTCTTTTCTCTCTCCTGTTCTCCATGTAACTTTGAGAAACTTTATCCTTCAGAAATATCTACGCAACATTGCTTGTAAAATATTTAAAATTTCTAAGATTGTGCCAGTGTGAAAAGTCATATTATTCCTGGGGCCATTTAGATTCTGTGTGTGAGGGGAACATTAACTGAAACTTGGAATAAAAGCGTTGTAATAATAAGAAAAAAAAAAAGGGAAGGAGAAGAACTTGAGGCTCGTGGGCGCTCAGCCTTCTCTTGTGTCTTTTTAGACCCTGTCCCTGCCAGTGGTGGTGATCGTTCATGGCAGCCAGGACAACAATGCAACGGCCACCGTTCTCTGGGACAATGCTTTTGCAGAGCCTGTGAGTGGATTCCTCGGGCATGTGGGTCCCCAAATCAATGCCAGTGTCATGAATCTCATTCACGTATTATCCCTTTAAAAAGCATAGGAAAAGGCCGGGCACAGTGACTCACACCTGTAATCCCAGCACTTTGGGAGGCCGAGACGGGCGGATCACAAGGTCAGGAGATCCGAGACCATCCTGGCTAACACGGCGAAACCCCGTCTCTACTAAAAACACAAAAAATTAGCCGGGCGAGGTGGCGGCGCCTGTGGTCCCAGCTACTCGGGAGGCTGAGGCAGGAGAATGGCGGGAACCCGGGAGGCAGAGCTTGCAGTGAGCTGAGATCTGGCCACTGCACTCCAGCCTGGGCGACAGAGCGAGACTCCGTCTCAAAAAAAAAAATAAATAAAAAATAAAAAAAATAAAAAAATAAAAAGCATAGGAAAAGGCCGGGCACAGTGACTCACACCTGTAATCCCAGCACTTTGGGAGGCCGAGGCGGGTGGATCACCTGAGATCAGGAGTTCGAGACCAGCCTGGCCGACATGGCAAAACCCTATTTCTATTAAAAAATACCAAAAAATTAGCTGGGCATCATGGCACACACCTCTAATCCCAGCTACTTGGGAGGCTGAGGCACAAGAATCACTTGAACCCGAGCAGCAGAGATTTCAGTGAACCAAGATCACGCCACTGTACTCCAGCCTGGGTGACAGAGCAAGACTCCATCTCAATTAAACAACCGAAAAAAAAAAAAAAAGGATAGGAAAAAAGACGCTGTTTTCTTTAGTGGGAGGCAGAATAGAAAGAATGTGGAAAGTGGAAAGAACATGGGCTTGACGTCGGGCCAGGGTTTGAACTGAGACTCCACCATTTCCTCACTCCATGAACACACGGGCAGTTCACTTTACCTCTCTGAGCCTGAGCTTCCAGCAGGTGTCTGCAGCACAGGGATACTCTTGCTGCACAGCATTGTTAGGAAGATTAAATTAGATAACATAGAAAATGCTTGCCACACAGTCAGTACCCAGTCAATATTATTTTGAATCCTTGGGTGAAACTATGAATGGGATTTGGGACTCCCAGATTCACTCCAGAGGTTAGATCTCTCGAGAGGCTTACTTTAGCATAGAAGTTGCTTCATATCCTCTTCCTTTCAATAAATGAAGATGCTATTAAATGTCTTTTCCAAATTTTAGTTTCTGTGATTCATTCCAGGTCTCATGAAGAATGAGATGCTTTGTATCAAGGAAGATATAATTTGGTGGATTTATGCCCCCAAATGTTATCTGAATCCCGCTAGCCTGCTGCTCGATGAGCATTTTAAAGATCTCATAGGCTGGGTGCAGTGGCTCACGCCTGTAATCCTAGCACTCCAGGAGGCCAAGGCAGGCAGATCCCTTGAGCTCCAGACTAGCCTAGGCAACATGGCAAAATCCGGTCTCTACAAAAAATACCAAAAAATTACCCGGGCATGGTACACCAGCCTGTCGTCCCAGCTACTTGGGGGCTGAGGCCAGGAGGATCTTGAGCCCAGGAGGTCTAGGCTGCAGTGAGCCAAGATTGCGCCACTGTACTCCAGCCTGGGTGACAAAGCAACACCCTGTCTCAAAGAAAAAAAATTTTTTAGTAGACAAAAGTCATTCGTTACATGTTTCCAGTAGAGATTAGCCCGTAAAAGCATGATAAAAGGGTTATCATTTGGGACATAAGAGTATGTCCTCCTCTAAGTATATCCAACAAACCTTGATTATGTTTTGTTTTGTGGCCGTTAGAATATAGGATTTGACTGTTAGTTCAGCAGCTCGTTTACAAAACAGCATGGATAGCATGGGGTACCTTCCAGTTGTGTGTAAAGAAGGTGAAATAGAACCTTCTGGCTCATGTGGAGAGGCTTAACGTTTCCAACAGTCCTCTTTAGAGAAAAAGTATTTCACTGCAAAGGTGAGATTTTTAAAAGATATTCTACCATGCTTCACTTACAGACTCTGAATTAGAAGCTCCTGTTTGAAACTATCTGCCTCTTGTCCTAATAAGCCTACTGGATAAGAGTGTTACATCTCTCATTTCCTTCCCTGCCTGTCCACAGATCTCACTCCCTGTGTACCTTTGGCATCTCCTGCACCATGTAATTACTGAAGTATCCTGTCTAAATAAATAAACATTTTTGACATTCTCAATTATGTTAATGACTACTTACATCTTATGCTTTTTTTTTTTTTTTTTTGAGACGGAGTCTCACTCTGTCGCCCAGGCTGGAGTGCAGTGGCCGGATCTCAGCTCACTGCAAGCTCCGCCTCCTGGGTTCACGCCATTCTCCTGCCTCAGCCTCCCGAGTAGCTGGGACTACAGGCGCCCGCCACCTCGCCCGGCTAGTTTTTTGTATTTTTAGTAGAGACGGTGTTTCACCGTGTTAGCCAGGATGGTCTCGATCTCCTGACCTCGTGATCCACCCGTCTCGGCCTCCCAAAGTGCTGGGATTACAGGCTTGAGCCACCGCGCCCGGCCCTATTTTTTTTTTTAATTTTTTGAGACGGAGTCTTGCTCTGTCACCCAGGCTGGAGTACAGTGGCATTATCTCAGCTCACTGCAGCTTCTGCCTTCTGGGTTCAAGCGACTCTCCTGCCTCAGCCTCCTGAGAAGCTGGGATTACAGGTGCATGCCACCACGCCCAGTTAGTTTTATGTTTTCAATAGAGCCCAGGTCTCACCATGTTGGCCAGGCTGGTCTTGAATTCTTGACCTCAAGTGATCCACCCACCTCAGCCTCTCAAAGTGCCGGGATTACAGGCGTGAGCCACTGCACCCAGCTGACCTTATGTTATGTTAAAATAAAGACTTGCAGCTGGGCACGGTGGCTCACACCTGTAATCCCAGCACTTTGGGAGGCCAAGGCGGGTGGATCATTTGAGGTCAGGAATTTGAGACTAGCTTGGCCAACATGGTGAGACTCTCATCTCTACTAAAAATACAAAAATTATCTGGGCATGGTGATGCGTGCCTGTAATCTCACCTACTCGGGAGGCTGAGGCAGGAGAATCGCTTGAACCCGGGAGGCAGAGGTTGCAGTGACCCGAGATGGTGCCACTGCACTCCAGCCTGGGCAACACAGTGAGACTCCATCTCAAAAAACTAAAAAATAAAAAATAAAGACTTGTGGCCAGGCACAGTGGTTTATGCCTGCAATCCCAGCAGTTTGGGAGGCCAAGGCAAGTGGATCTCTTGAACCCAGGAATTCGAGGCCAGCCTTGTCAACATGGCAAAACCCTGTCTCTACAAAAAACACAAAAATTAGCCAGGCATGGTGGTACACGCCTGTAGTCCCAGCTGTTGGGGAGGCTGAAGTAGGAAAATTGCTTGAGCCGGGGAGGCAGAGGTTGCAATGAGCCAAGATTGGGCCACTGCACTCCAGCCTGGATGACAGAGCGAGATCTTACCTAAAAAATAAAATAAAATACTTGTGGAAATTGATTCCTCAGATGTATTTGCCTATGTGTCCTATGGGTCAAATAACATAAGAACATTGCATCATTGTTAGTTAATAGCTAAAGATGAGGCTATAACACTGATGCCTATCTATGGGGGTCTGGTGAAATTTCTTTATGTGCTGATATGAGGTCTCCCAGATAGAGGATTAAGTGAAAAGAGGAAAATGCAGAACATGTGGATTTTGTGCTACCATTTATGAAGAAAAGGAAAAAGTATATGTCATTGCTGGCATGCATAGAATATCTTTGGTGGGATACACAAGAAACTGTGTTAGCTGCCTTTAAAGAAAAGAACTGGGTTGCTGGGGGACAGGGATAGGGAGTGACTTCACTGTATAGCCATCTATGCTTTTTGAATTTTAAATAATGTGAAAATGACCTATTGAAAAAAAGATTTATAACAAAATAAAATGGAATACTATGGTCGAACGGGTTGAAAAGCAGTTTATTAAAAGTTAATGTTCTAACCTATTTCTCAATAAATCCATCCAACTCAAAATTTCCACTCTTCCATACCAAGTTGTTTTACTTTGAGCTAGAGTAATCTTGGCAGAAGGAGTTGAGGGCAAGGATTCCACTTGTGTACACACATGCCGACATGTGTACACACATATGCACATACTCTCTCTGTTTGTACCTAGAGAACCAGTCTTTCAGATTTCTAAATTCCCAAGGTGTTTACAATCTAAAAGCCGGACCTTGGTTATGTTTTGGTGTGTGGCTGTTAGAACAAAGGATTTGACTGTTAGTTCAGCAGCTCATTTACAAAACAACATGGATAGCATGGGTTACCTTCTAGTTGTGTGTAAAGAAGGTGAAACGGAACCTTCTGAATTTCACCGAACTATGTACCCCGGCAGAGTCCGAATTTATCCTCAGGCCCTGCAAGACAAATGTTTGTAACCACTCCCAGCAATCAGTGTTTTTCTTTTGTGGCTTGAGGGAATAAATCATGCAACTGTTTTCTCATCAGATTCTGGCCTCTCTCCCTCTCAGGGCAGGGTGCCATTTGCCGTGCCTGACAAAGTGCTGTGGCCACAGCTGTGTGAGGCGCTCAACATGAAATTCAAGGCCGAAGTGCAGAGCAACCGGGGCCTGACCAAGGAGAACCTTGTGTTCCTGGCGCAGAAACTGTTCAACAACAGCAGCAGCCACCTGGAGGACTACAGCGGCCTGTCCGTGTCCTGGTCCCAGTTCAACAGGGTAGGGGCCCGGCCACCAGCAGCTGTTAGATCTGTCCCTCCCAACTAGACATTCTCAGGAGTCTCCCTGCCCTGGGCCCTTATTCTTCATGTCTGTAATAAAATGTACCAAAAGTATTAGAAGCTTCTGACTAGATGGACAACTTGAGAGTTACCCAGGTCACATGTAGAAAACGTCTACAGTTAATGCATTTTCTTCCTTTGTAAAGGAAATAGAGCAAAACAGACGTTAACATAGCTCATGAGAAGCAAAGCTTTTGAGGGGATGCGAACTCCGGGCCTCTCTCCGCTTCACTCTTTTGTGTTCCCCATGTATAATGCCAGATCAGGCTCCTATGGGACCCTCAACCCACGCAAAGGGATGCTGATGAAAGAAACTTCTCCTCTAGCATCTGTTAATTCAGATGTTACTTTGATTTTATTTTTATTTATTTATTTATTTTTGAGACAGAGTTTCACTCTTGTTGCCCAGGCTGGACTACAATGGCACAATCTCGGCTCACCACAGCCTCCGCCTCCTGGGTTCAAGTGATTCTCCTGCCTCAGCCTCCCAAGTAGCTGGGATTACAGGCATGCGCCACCACACACGGCTAATTTTGTATTTTTAGTAGAGACGGGGTTTCTCCATGTTGGTCAGGCTGGTCTCGAACTCCCGACCTCAGGTGATCTGCCTGCCTCAGCCTCCCAAAGTGCTGGGATTACAGGCATGAGCCACTGCACCCACCCTATTTATTTTTGTTTATTTATTTATTTTTGAGATGGTGTCTCGCTCTGTCACAAGGAGTGCAGTGGTGCGGTCTCGGCTCACTGCAACCTCCGTCTCCCAGATTCAAGCAATTCTGCCTCAGCCTCCTGAGTAGCTAGGATTACAGGCACCCGCCACCATGTCCAGCTAATTTTTGTGTTTTTAGTAGAGACAGGGTTTCACTATGTTGGCCAGGCTGGTCTCAAAACTCCTGACCTCAAGGGATCTGCCTACCTCGGCCTCCCAAAGTGCTGGGATTGCATGCATGAGCCACCACGCCCAGCGTCACTTTGATTTTAATTTAACTTTTGTTTCTTTTCCTGCCCGCCCCCACCCCCAAGGTATTTTAAATGTCTTTAATTTGGAGCCTAACAATGTGCATTTCTCAGAAGCTCCCAGGTGACACTGATGCTGCTGGTCACAGACCACACATCAAAACTAGCAAGGGACGGGTCAGCCCAGCCCCAGGTGAAAGTGTCTGTAGCAGGACCCCACTGGGTGCTGGTAACTGCAGTGTGGTATTTTCCCCTTCTTGCCTCTTTTCTTCTCCATGGGACCATTAGGTAAAACTCAGGTAGGTGGGGATGTTTGTACACCTCTGACAAGGGTAGATGTTTGTTTCCCATTTAATTTTTCCAATTAAATATATGTATAATATTCCAAGTGTTACTCTTGTTTTCTTGTGTTTACTGTTGTATCTCCAACCAGGAGAATTTACCAGGACGGAATTACACTTTCTGGCAGTGGTTTGACGGTGTGATGGAAGTGTTAAAAAAACATCTCAAGCCTCATTGGAATGATGGGTGAGAATCATTATTTCTTAAGGCACCAACAGAGTCTGAAGGTCTTCTTTCTGGCATCATAAGTCACACTCTGCTTCTGTCCTTTGTCCTTGGTGATCCAGGGCCATTTTGGGGTTTGTAAACAAGCAACAGGCCCATGACCTACTCATTAACAAGCCAGATGGGACCTTCCTGCTGAGATTCAGTGACTCAGAAATTGGCGGCATCACCATTGCTTGGAAGTTTGATTCTCGTGAGTGCCCCTCCCTTATATCCAAAGTTTGCTGCTTTCGTTACAAAATTATTTTAACAAATAATTTAGTGGGTACTTACTATTTGTTGGGGTCAGTTCTAATTATGGGAAACACAAATGTATAGCCATGACATACTTTTAATAAGGCAGCCTATGAAAAATACTAATATGGGAAACACAGTTACTAATGTGGTTATGCATGAAAGTATATGGCAACATGGTTATACATGAAAGTTAAACCGTGACATGGCTACCTATGATACAAGAGTCTGTGCAGAATCTCAGTTGCTTCCCTCTTAAAATGTTTGCCTTATTGTATTACTCTGCATAAAGCTTATTTCAGTGAAGAATTACTTGGATGATTTGAAGTTCTTACAGTAGTAAAAATATTCCTTTTAACATACGGATATTGCCATCAATCGTTCTACCCAAGATGTTAGTTCTTTTCTTTTCTTTTCTTTTCTTTTTTTTTTGAGATGGAGTCTCGCTCTGTCGCCCAGGCTGGAGTGCAGTGGCCGAATCTCAGCTCACTGCAAGCTCTGCCTCCCGGGTTTACGCCATTCTCCTGGCTCAGCCTCCCGAGTAGCTGGGACTACAGGCGCCCGCCACCTTGCCTGGCTAGTTTTTTTGTATTTTTTAGTAGAGACAGGGTTTCACCGTGTTAACCAGGATGGTCTCCATCTCCTGACCTCATGATCTGCCCGTCTTGGCCTCCCACAGTGCTGGGATTACAGGCTTGAGCCACCGCCCCCGGCCAGTTCTTTTCTTTTTTTGAAACAGGGTCTCACTCTTTTGCCTGGGCGGGAGTGCAGCGGCACAAACATGGCTCACTGCAGCCTCAACCTCCTGGCCTCAAGCAATCCTCCTGCCTCAGCCTCCTGATTAGCTGGGACCACACACATGCACCACCACACCCATCTAATTTTTAAATTGTTTGTATGTTGCCCAGGCTGGTCTCGAACTCCTGGGCTCAAACAATCCTCTGCTTCGGCCTCCCAAAGTATTGGGATTACGGGCGTGAGCCACTGCACCAGGGCATCAGGAATGTTAGTTCTCACCTCTGACCCTCACAATAAGGGTAGCTTGCTAGTTCGTTTTCTGTGAATTAAAGTTTTTAATAACTTTTGGCTGGGTGCGGTGGCTCATGTCTGTAATCCCAGCACTTTGGGAGCCTCAGGCGGGAGGATCTCTTGAGGCCATGAGTTTAAGACCAGCCTGGACAACATAGCAAGCCCCTGTCTCTAAGTAAATAAATAAATAAGTTAATTAGCTGGGCATGGTGGTGCTCATGGTGTGCGCCTGTAGTCCCAACTACTCTGGAGGGTGAGGCGAGATGATCACTTGACCCCAGGAGTTCAAGGTTACAGTGAGTCACGATCACATTACTGTACTCCAGCCTGGGCAACAGAGTAAGACCCTGTCTCATAAACAAACAAACAAAAAGGCTGGGCATGGTGGCTCACACCTGTAATCCCAGCACTTTGGGAGGCCAGGGCGGGCGAATCATGAGGTCAGAAGATTGAGACCATCCTGGCTAACACGGTGAAACCCCATCTCTACTAAAAATACAAAAAAATTAGCCGGGTGTGGTGGAGGGCACCTGTAGTCCCAGCTACTTGGGAAGCTGAGGCAGGAGAATGGCATGAACCCAGAAGGCAGAGCTTGCAGTGAGCCGAAATGGTGCCACTGCACTCTAGCCCGGGCGACAGAGCGAGACTAAATCTCAAAAAAAAAAAAAAAAAAAAAAAAAAAAAAAATCACTTTTAATAGCTCTTATGCTTTCTCTGGTTGTGGGCATGCTTCCTAGCTCTTATATATCTTTGTATAGGGAATCAGGGATCGGGGGTCAGTAAGAACTGTTTCTTCTGCTGAGGACCGGAATACTGTTTGAACTTGAAACGTCTGAGATTATTGGATCTCTTGGGAAGTGATTGGTGTATTACCTGCTTATCTACCCATGGCTTTTATTTTTATTTTTTGAGATGGAGTCTCTGTCACCCAGGCTGGAGTGCAGTGTCATGATCTCAGCTCACTGCAATCTCCACCTCCCAGCCTCAAGCCATCCTCCCGCCTCAGCATAGTACCTGGGACTACGGATGAGCGCCACCACAATTGGCTGATTTTTGTATTTTTAGTAGAGACGGGGTTTCATCATGTTGGCCAGGCTGGTCTCAAACTCCTAACCTCAGGTGATCCACCTGTCTAGGCCTCCAAAAGTGTGAGATTACAGGTGTGAGCCACCATGCCTGGCCCCTACCCATGGCTTTTAAAACTATTTCAGGCCGGGCCAACATAGTGAAACTCCATCTCTATTAAAAATACAAAATTAGGCCAGGCGCGGTGGCTCAAGCCTGTAATCCCAGCACTTTGGGAGGCCGAGACGGGCGGATCACAAGGTCAGGAGATCGAGACCATCGTGGCTAACACGGTGAGACCCCGTCTCTACTAAAAAATACAAAAAACTAGCCGGGTGAGTTGGCGGGCGCCTGTAGTCCCAGCTACTCGGGAGGCTGAGGCAGGAGAATGGCGTAAACCCGGGAGGCGGAGCTTGCAGTGAGCTGAGATCCGGCCACTGCACTCCAGCCTGGGCCACAGAGCGAGACTCTGTCTCAAAAAAAAAAAAAAAAACTACAAAATTAGCTGGGTGTGGTGGCACGTGCCTGTAATCCCAACTACTTGGGAGGCTAAGGCAGGAGAATTGCCTGAACCAGGGAGTCGGAGGTTGCAGTGAGCCAAGATCACACCACTGCACTCCAGCCTGGTAACAGAGCAAGACTCCATCTCAAAATAAGTAAATAAATAAATGAATAAAAATACTTCACCTGTAACCCATGGTTATTTTTAAATGGAGATTTCTATTGGAGCCATTATAATGGCAAGTTTGAATTTATAGTATGTTTGGGTTTTAAGATTTCCTATTCAGAAATCATGTTTAGAATGTGTTTGTTCTGTTTATTGATCTAGAGGAAAGAATGTTTTGGAATCTGATGCCTTTTACCACCAGAGACTTCTCCATTCGGTCCCTAGCCGACCGCTTGGGAGACTTGAATTACCTTATCTACGTGTTTCCTGATCGGCCGAAAGATGAAGTATACTCCAAATACTACACACCAGTTCCCTGCGAGTCTGCTACTGGTAACAGTGTTCGCATTCTGAATTGATTTTGTGTGTGTGTGTGCGCGTGCCTGTGTGCGTGCGTGCATGTGTGCGTGTGTTATCTCTCTTGCATGAAAACCCACACAATTACCATTCAGTGAGAGCAGTTTGAGCATTTTCCAGGGAAGATGTAAACCCTGGGCTGGATTCTTCAGTCGTACAGAAAACACATCTGCCACTAATCCCAAATATCAAATTGAAGAAAACATTCTTTTTAATACAAGCTTAGATCAAACAAAATTAGAGAGGTAAAATTTTGTTTTTCATGCCAGAGATAGTTTTATTGCTTTCTGAGTTTAGAAGTATTACATATTTATTATAAAATTTTCAGAAGACGCATAAAGGCATGAAAAAGAAAACAGGCCAGGTACAGTGGGTCATGCCTGTAATCCCAGCACTTTGGGAGACCAAGGCAGGCGGATCATTTGAGGTCAGGAGTTCCAGACCAGCCTGGCCAACATGGTGAAACCCCATCTCTACAAAAAATACAAAAATTAGGTGTGGTGGCGGGTACCTGTAATCGCAGCTACTCGGGAGGCTGAGGCATGAGAATCACTTGAACCCGGGAGGTGAAGATCGCAGTGAGCTGAGACTGTGCCACTGCACTCCAGCCTGGGCAATAGAGTGAGACTCAGGATCAAAAAAAAAAAAAAAAGAAAGTCAGTCAGGCGTGGTGGTTCACTCCTATAATCCCAGCACTTTGGGAGGCTGAACCCAGGAGGTGGAGGTTACAGTGAGCTGAGATCGTGCTGTTGCACTCCAGGCTAGGCAACAAGAGTGAAACTCCGTCTCAAAAACAAAAACAAAAAAACAGATACCACACAACATCTCTCATCTAGAGATTAACCTCTATGGATGATTTAGTGACTATTCTTGCACTCTCTAAACAGGTATGTATTATACATTGCATCACCTGATGTTTGAAGTTCCTGTTTGGAGGTTAAATCTAGCAGGAGAATGAAGACCATAAACAAGGAAACATATATTCAGGCCAGGCACAGTGGCTCATGCCTGTAATCCCAGCCTTTTGGGAGGCTGAGGCAGGTAGATCACCCAAGGTCAGGAGTTTGAAACCAGCCTGGCCAATGTGGTGAAACCCCATCTCTACTAAAAATACAAAAAGTAGCTGGGTGTGGTGGCGGGTGCCTGTAATTCCAGCTACTTGGGAGGCTGAGGCAGGAGAATCACCTGAACCAGGAAGGGGGAGGTTGCAGTGAGCCGAGATTATGCCACTGCACTCCAGCTTGGGCAACAGAGTGAGACTCTGTCTCAAAAACAAACAAACAAAACACAAATGTATTCATTTAGTGATGGGCGCTCTGAAGACAAAGCAAGGTAGAGGGATAGAGAAGTGGCAGGGAGGAGAATGGAGGTGTTATTTTACTAGAGTGGTCAAAGGGGGTTTCTCTGAGAACATGTTTTTTTTGTTTTTGTTTTTGTTTTTGTTTTTGAGACAGGGTCTCACTTTGTTGCCCAGGCTGGAGTACATTGCTCACTGCAGTCTCCAACTGCTAGGCTCAAGGGATCCCCCCACCTGAGCCTCCCACATAGTTGGGACTACAGGCATGCACCACCAATCCTGGTTAATTATTTTATTTTTATAGATCTGGGGTCTTGCTATGTTTCCCAGACTGGTGTCAAATTCCTGGGCTTAAGCAGTGCTCCTTCCTTAGTCCCCCAAGTTTCTGGGATTATAGGCGTGAGTCTGTACCCAGCCAGGATGTGATATTTGAATAGTCATAAATGAAGTGAGGAAGCTAGCCATACAAAGATCTAGAGAAAAAACATTCTATGCCAAGAGAACAAGTACAAAAATCCTGGGTTGGGAATGGGCATGTCTGGAAAGCCTCAGGAGGGCCAGGGAGGCTGGAGCCTGTTCAGCAGGGAAGATAAGTGGTAAGAGCTGAGGTCAGAGCACTCCAGCCTTGGAGTTCAGGGTAAAAGGTTGGGGTTTGGACCATACTATATATAATTTTTTGTGACTTTTTATTTTTTTCACTTGGAAATATATCCTAGGTAGCTGGGCATGGTGGCTTACGCCTGTAATCCCAGCACTTTGGGAGGCCAAGGCAGGCAGATCACTTGAGGTCAGGAGTTCGAGACCAGCCTGACCAACATGGTGAAACCTCGTCTCTACTAAAAAAAAATACAAAAATTAGCCGGGTGTGGTGGCAGACACCGGTAATCCCACTACTCAGGAGGCTGAGGCAAGAGAATCGCTTGAACCCGGGAGGCGGAGGTTGCAGTGAGCCGAGATCACGCCACTGCACTCTAGCCTGGGAACAGAGCAAGACTGCTGCAAAAAATATATATATCCTGTGCAGAGTTGCAGCTCAGTAAATGTAATCTTCCAACACCATTTTGATGATTGCCTACAGTCCCATTGTATTATGGTGAGTTACATGTTCGTTATTTAAGATGCTTATAATTTGGGCCTGGGCACAGTGTCTCATGCCTGTAATTCCAGCACTTTAGTAGGCCAAGGAAGGAGGATTGCTTGAGCCTAGGAGTTTGAGACCAGCCTGGGCAACATAGTGAGACTCCATATCTACAAAAATGAAAGTGAGCTGCGCTTGGTGGCACATGCCTGTAGTCCCAGCTACTCAGAAGGCAGAGGCTGGAGGATTGGTTGAGCCCAGGAATTAGAGGCTGCAATGAGCTATGATTGTGCCATTGTACTGTAGCATATATGACAGAGTAAGATCCTGTTTCAGAAAAAAAAAGTCCTATTTCTGGCAGCATTTCTTTGGTTTTTAGCTTCTTAGCCAATCTATAAAATTCTCTATACACTGTAAAGCACAAAAAAAAATGAGGTATTATGAAAAGGTCGCTCCTGACACTGGAAGCCCTGGAAGAAGAAGATTAGGGTAACAAGCAATTGGTGAACCCTGCAGCATTTCACCCTCTTGGGCTACTTAAATGACAAACTCTTTGTCCTGTAATCATAGTGGGATCGTCCTTGCCTAGTATAATTAACATTGTACTGATTCCTGTATTCACATACCCAGAAACAAGACTTCATTCTCCCATGTCAGATATCACATTCTTACTACCTGCTTACCTGGATTTCCATAGTCAGCCTTCTGAAAAGGTAACTGGTCGACCAGATCATGTGCAGGTTTATCTGCTCATCTGCCACATCCCAGTGGGGATTCTGTGGGAAGCAAAGGACACATCGCATTCTTGGCACCAACATCACTCACTGGGACTAGTGACATCAAAGTACCCCAAATGCGGAAGCACCAGGCGTGAAGAAGCGTGCACGTGCTGGGAAAAGTAGCCTTCCCTTCCCTGAAAGACTAGACACTCAGAGTTAGAGGAACCTCAGACATCATCAGGTCAGATCAGTGGCTCTCCAGTGCCTAGGCCTTTCCATAGGATCCCTGACCAGTGCATATGCACCTTCTGCTTGAAAACCTCCAATGATGGTCAGGCACCGTGGCTCACACCTGTAATCCCAGCACTTTGGGAGGCCAAAACGGTGGATCACTTGAGGTCAGGGGTTTGAGACCTGACCAACATGAAGAAACCCCATCTCTACCAAAAATACAAAAATTAGCTGGGCTTGGTGTCACGCACCTGTAATCCCAGCCACTCGGGAGACTGAAGCACAAGAATCGCTTGAACCTAGGAGGTGGAGGTTGCAGTGAGCTGAGATCGCACCACTGCACTCCAGCGTGGGCAACAGAGCGAGACTCTGTCAAAAAAGAAAAAAAAGAAAACCTCCAGTGACAAGGAAATCAGTCCTTCCTAAGATAAATCATTTCTTTTCTGGGCAGTTCTACTTAGAACATTCTTCTCTACATGGCTGAACATTTGTCCTCTTAGGACCTGCCCCTCCTGGTCCTGATTTTATCCCCTGGGTCAGGTAGAGCAAATCCTGTCTCTCTGCTGCATCTTGGACTTTAAGCTTTTCAAGGTATTTTTTTTTTAATTAGTACGCAATTAGTGCTTGACTTAGATTTGTATTGAAGTACATAGTTTCCGTGGTTTGAAGAATTTATTGAAACATCCAAGCCAATTTGGAAGACATCTTGAATTTCAGTTTTAGTGCTGACCTTCTCCTTTACCAGGTCTTCCTAACAGATTGAAATATTAAATGTTTGGCCAAGTGCAGTGGCTCACGCCTGTAATCCCAGCACTTTGCGAGGCCAAGGTGGGCAGATCACTTGAGGTCAGGAGTTAGAAAACAGCCTGGGCAGCATGGTGGAACCCCGTCTCTACTAAAAATACAAATATTAGCCAAAGTGTGGTGGTGCATCTGTAATCCAGCTACTCAGGAGGCTGAGGCATGAGAATCATTTGAACCTGGGAGGCAGAGGCTGCAGTGAACCGAGATTGCACCGCTGTACTCCAGCCTGGATGACAGAGTGAGACTGTTTCAAAAAACAAAACAAAAAAGAAATATTAAGGGCTTGTGTCATATCCTTAGATAAGTTAGGTGGTTATGTTCTGTCCTAAGAAAAGATGTGATTCATAAGGAAGATCACATTTTTATTTCACTTGAGCACTTTGATTCACCACATTCTCCCCTTGGCAGCTAAAGCCGTTGATGGATACGTGAAGCCACAGATCAAGCAAGTGGTCCCTGAGTAAGTGGCCAGGTGGCTCTGGCCCTCCTTCTGCCTCTTTCCTCCTTCCCCAGACCCTGCCTCCCACCCTGATCCTGGGCCCAGCTTTCTGCTCCCCCAGGAAACCTGTCTCAGCCCTGGGGAGGGACCTGGGCTTGGTCACGCTGTGCCAGTACCCGAGTGCCCACTCCTGTAGCTGGAGCTCCAGGGCCAAGTGGGCACTTTGTCCTTCTACACCCCGAGAAAGACAAACATGCCCCTCGGTCCCCTCCCCGTCAGCTGCCCTGGCCTCCCTGGCGGCTGAAGCTGTTCTCTTCCTTCTGCAGGTTTGTGAACGCATCTGCAGATGCCGGGAGCGGCAGCGCCACGTACATGGACCAGGCCCCCTCCCCAGCTGTGTGCCCCCAGGCTCACTATAACATGTACCCACAGAAGTAGGTGGCGTTCTTGTTGGGGGCCACAGGGGAGGAACTGGGGGCTTGGCCCCAGGCTGGACCCCTGGAGGGCTGGTGGGCAAAGGAATCCAGAGCTCCTCTAGATCTGAGACCAGGCAGCCCTGGCCCGGGCTCTGGCCTTTGGGAGGGAGAGATTTGACCAGAAGTGATTGGTGGTTTAGAGTTGGGTTGGGCAAATGTCATCTGTTCCCCTCTCTCAAAATGGAGATTTTTCTTGCTCTAAGGACTGAGTGGAGTTATGCTGTGTCTGGACAGCCGTTGTGAGAGGTAACTGGGGAGGGCATTTCAGTCTGAGTTGCTGTGTAGCCAGCTGTTCGAATGGTCATTCTTTTCCCATGAAGCCCCAGGCAGAGGGCATAGGCTGGCTCAGACTGCTCCCCTGGTGGCCTGTGGGGTGGTCTCTCACAGCCTTTCCCCCTCCCTTCATCCCTCTTTCCCTCCCAAGCCCTGATTCAGTCCTTGACACCGATGGGGACTTCGATCTGGAGGACACAATGGACGTGGCACGGCGTGTGGAGGAGCTCCTGGGCCGGCCAATGGACAGTCAGTGGATCCCACATGCACAGTCATGACCCCGCGACCTCTCCGTCTTCAGCTTCTTCATCCTCACCAGAGGAATCACTCTTGTGGATGTTTTAATTCCATGAATCGCTTCTCTTTGGAAACAATACTCATAATGTGAAGTGTTAATACTAGTTGTGACCTTAGTGTTTCTGTGCATGGTGGCACCAGCAAAGGGAATGCGAGTATGTGTTTGTGTGTGTGCGTGTGTGTGTGTGTTTGCACATTATGGTGTTTCTCCCTCTCACTGTCCAAGAGTTTAGTTGTAGCAAAGAGGCCACAGACAGAGGCTGTGGTGGTTTTTACTTTGTGCAAAAAGGCAGTGAGTTTCGTGAAGCCTGGAAGTTGGCCATGTGTCTTAAGAGTGGCTGGACTTTGACATGTGGTTGTTTGAGTAAGAGACGGACAAAGGGAGGAGAAAGCACGTGTGCTCCAGTGAGTCTTCGTCACTCTGCCAAGCAATTGATATATAACCGTGATTGTCTCTGCTTTTCTTCTGAAATGTAGATAACTGCTTTTTGACAAAGAGAGCCTTCCCTCTCCCCTACCCCTGTGTTCTTGGGTAGGAATGGGAAAGGGGGCAACCTACAAAGATTGTTGGGGCAAGGGAAGTCACAGGCTTTCGGATGGGCGGTGGCTTTTCACATAACACTTAGCTCATCTTAACATTCTCTCTTTGTCCTTTCTCCCCTCCTGCCTGCCCGAACCCTGGAATTGCCACTCAGTTCCTCTGGGTGTGCACACATGTTTGGAGAAATAGAGGAGAGAAAAGAGGGCCATGTAACTGAGCGCTTACAGTGCCGCCGTTTGTGTTCTGGCCAGAGTGGAGCGCACAGCCCTGACTCCTGGGCGCTGAGACTGTTGCCTGGTTACCCAGGAAGGTGCTGTTCCGGCTGCCCAGCCTTTCTCTGAGCCAGCGGATGCACAGTCGGAGGTGTTCTTCAGGCTTATTAATAATGCTTTTTGCAAATGTTGAATCATGTTTCTGTTTCTAAGTTGGATCTTTTTTGTTTTCCCCTTCCCACCCTAATTTGACATCAAAATTCTCTCTTGTGCATTGGGCCCTGGGTCATTCGAACCCAGGTCACCTCATTCCCATTCTCTGTTCACACCTGATGTCTTGAAGAGTAGGTGGCAGCAGTGTGGGCTGAACCTAGGCCAGCTTGCTCAGTGGGTCACCCTGCTGTGGGGTCCTGGCGGGTGTTAGTAATGTGAGGAAATGCAGTCAGCAGGTTTGCTGGGGAGTTTGATGCAAGTATAAAAACAAAACAAAACAAAAGCCTCGGTATAATTTTGTTCCACGACTTCTTCTGTAGCTTTACACCAGAAGGAAGGAATGGGCTACAGCAGGCAGTGGGGGAAGCGGGGGTGAGCAGGTGTATTAAAATAGCTTACGGGTAAGGCCTAAAAGGTCACCCCTTGGCCCCCTCTCCAAAAGAAGGGCATGAGCACCCCCAGGAGAGGATGGCCCCAAAAACCTTATTTTTATACATGAGAGTAAATAAACAGATATTTTTTTTACAAAAATAACTTCTGAATTTATCAGTGTTTTGCTGTTAAAGAAAAATATTCCTCTATAGTAAATTATTTATTGGAAGATGACTTTTTTAAAGCTGCCGTTTGCCTTGGCTTGGTTTCATACACTGATTTATTTTTCTATGCCAGGCAGTAGAGTCTCTCTGCCTTTGAGGAGCAGGCTACCCACATCCCACTCAGTCCCTCCCTACCCCTCAAGATTTGATGAAAATTCCAACCCTGAGGATGGGCGCATTGGGGAAGGGTGAGAAGGAGAGCCTGCCTATTCAGGGACCTAGGCTCAAAGAGCCCCTCCCTGCCCGTCACCCAGAGATGCTTCACCGACACCTGCCTCTGAGACCTCGCTGTCTGTTCCAGCAACCCTGGTGGGGGGTCAGACTTGATACACTTTCAGGTTGGGAGTGGACCCACCCCAGGGCCTTCTGAAGACAGAGCAGCCAGGCCGTCCCGGGCCGCTTCGAGCTCACTTTGCAGTTGGCACTGGGTTGGGGAGGAAGAGAGCTGATGAGTGTGGCTTCCCTGAGCGTGGGGTTCCCCTGCTTGTCCAGTTCCAGTTGTGAGCTGTCCTCGGTGTTACTGAGGCTGTGCCTAGAGAGTAGAGATTTTTGATGAAAGGTGTGCTCGCTCTCTGCGTTCTATCTTCTCTCTCCTCCCTGTTCCTGCAAATCACAAGAAAAGGTAGTGGTGTGTCTTGACCCCATCAGCCTCTCACCCACTCCCAGACACACAAGTCCTCAAAGGTTTCAGCTCCGTGTGTGGGATGTGCAGGGTTTTTCTAGGGGGTAGGGAGAGACCAAAATGAATATAACTTAAAATGAAAGTATACTTTTTATAATTTTTCTTTTTAAAACTTTGTGAAATTATTTCAGATACATATTTTAGCGTCAAGGCAGATTAGTTATTTAGCCACCCAAAAAAAGTATTGTGTACAATTTGGGGCAGTCACAAAGTTGTGTATTTTATGTTACAATAAAGGCTTCCTCTGAAGGGATGGTATTGAGTCCTGTTTTTACTTTTTTCTGTCACGTGCCAAGGGAGGGCAGCTTGAACACAGGGATAAGTTTCAAATCATCAGCGTGACCCTGAAAAAGGGAACTGGTTGGGTGGTTGGGAGTTGGCAGCCTCAGAGGGCACGTCATTAGCTCTGATGGCAGATGGGGCCTTTCATACCTTCCTGCTCATGTGATGTTTTGAAAATTAGAATGATGGTCTCATCTTCTTGCCTCCTGACTCCAGAAAGCTTGTCCTTTTTTCTTTTCTCTTTTTTCCAGCTGCCACACAGGCTGGAGTGCAGTAGCGTGATCTTGGCTCACTGCAAGCTCTGCCTCCTGGCTTCACACCATTCTCCTGCCTCAGCCTCCCGAGTAGCTGGAACTACAAGTGCCCGCCACCACGCCTGGCTAATTTTTTTGTATTTTTTAGTAGAGACAAGGTTTCACCGTGTTAACCAGGATGGTCTCGATCTCCTGACCTTGTGATCCACCCACCTCGGCCTCCCAAAGTGCTGGGATTACAGATGCGAGCCACCGCGCCCAGCCGAAAGCTTGTCCTTGAGATTCAGCACATTTAGAGTATCTGACCCTGAGTTCAGCATTGTGTGTGGGATGAGAAATGGTTCCTTCCCGGCAGAGGCTCACAGTTGGAGAAAGGCAGCTACCACAACTGATGATGCTAGGGTATCAGTTCCTGCTGCAATCAAGGCATCCCAAAGTCATTATGCAAAAGAACATGCAGGAAGGACACTGCGCAACTGGAAGTTTTTTTGTTTTGTTTTGTTTTGTTTTAATTGAGTAGCTGGGATTACAGGCGCCACCACTCCTGGCTAATTTTTGTGTTTTCAGCAGAGATGGGGTTTCACCATGTTGACCAGGCTGGTCTCAAACTCACGACCTCAGGTGATCTACCCGCTTTGGCCTCCCAAAATGCTGGGATTACAGGCGTGAGCCACCATGCCCAGCCTGGAGCTGACTCTTAAGGAACAAATAGAGCCGGGCACGGTGGCTCACGCCTGTAATCCCAGCATTTCGGGAGGCCGAGGTAGGTGGATCACCTGAGGTCATGAGTTCGAGACCAGCCTGGTCAACATGGTGAAACCCCATCTCTGCTGAAAACACAAAAAAATTAGCCAGGTGTGGTGGCACGCACCTGTAATCCCAGCTACTCAGGAGGCTGAGGCAGGAGAATCACTTGAACCCGGGAGGCAGAGATTGCAGTAAGCCAAGATCGCGCCATTGCCCTCCAGCCTGGGCGACAGAGCAAGACTCTTGTCTCAAAAAAAAAGACCCAGCCATTCCACTTGTATGTATCTACATAAGAACAATGAGAACATATATTTACAGAAACACTGATAAATGTTCATAACAGCATCATGCGTAATAGCCAAAGGGCAGAAACAAACAACCCAAATGCCCACCAACTGATGAATAAACAAAATGTATTATGGTATATCTGTACAATGGAATGTACAGCCATAAAAAGGAGTGAAGTGCTGACACACAGGACTACATGGATGAACCTTGACAACATCATGCTAGATGAAAGAAACCAGGCCGGGCACAGTGGCTCACGGCTGGGATTTCAGCACTTTGGGAGGCTGAGGCGAGGGATCACTGGAGTGCAGCAGTTCAAGACCAGCCTGGACAACACAGTGAAACCCCATCTCTACAAAAAGATACAAAAAGTAGCTGGACGTGGTGGTGCACCCCTGTAGTCCCACCTACTCAGGAGGCTGAGGTGGGAGGATCACTGTAGCTGTGGTCATGCTACTGCACTCCAGCCTGGGTGACAGAGCGAGGAAAAAGAAAAGTCAAGTACAAAAGACCACATATTATATGATGCCATTTATAGGAAATGTCTAGGATAGGCAAATCTATGGAGACAAAGTAAATTTGAGGTTGCCTAGAGGCTGGGAAGGAGTTTGGAGGTAATAGTGAAAGGATACAGGGTTTGGGTTTTTTGGGGGGTTTTGTTTGTTTGTTTTTCTTGAGACAGAGTCTCACTCTGTCTCCCAGGCTGGAGTGCAGTGGCGCCATCTCGGCTCACTACAATCTCCGCCTCCCAGTTTCAAGCGATTCTCCTGCCTCAGCCTCCCAAGTAGCTGGGATTATAGGTGCCCACCACCACGCCCAACTAATTTTTTTATTTTTAGTAGAGACAGAGTTTTGCCATGTTGGCCAGGCTGGTCTTGAACTCCTGACCTCAGGTGATTCACCTGCTTCGGCCTCCCAAAGTTCTGGGATTATAGGTGTGAGCCACCACGCCCAGCCCATGTTTGGGGTATTTTATTTTATTTTATTTATTTAACAAATTGGGCAGTCTCCCGAGGCAGAGTAGGCTCAGAGAGACTCCGCAGGGTTTATTTTAGAGATAATGAAAATGTTATAAAATTGTCTCTGGTGTTGGTTGCACATATCTCTGGATCTACTAGATCTTGAATTGTACACTAACTGGGTGATTTGTATGGTATGTGAATTATATCTAATAAAGTTGTTATTGGGCCAGGCCTAGTGCCTCACATCTGTAATTCCAGCACTTCGGAAGGCTAAGGTAGGAGGACTGCTGAGACCGGGAGTTCCTGACCAGTCTGGGCAACATAGTGAGACCCCCTGTCTCTACAAAAAAAATTTTTTTAATTAGCTGGGTGTGGTGGCACATGCCTGTAGTCGTGGCCACTCAGAGGCTAGGGTGGGAGGATCACTTGATCCCAGGAATTCAAGGTTGCAATGAGCTGTGACCAGGTCACTGAACTCCAGCCTGGACAACAGAGGGAGACCCTATCTCTAAATAAATAATAAAAGCAAATGCAAGATCTCAGCAAGAAGAAACGTAAAAGTGAGGTGAGTGAGCCAGAGAGTGAGAACACACCTGTTGAAAGAAGCTCAGCTGTGAAGAGAAGAGAGGTATTCAGCAAGTAGTAGCTCTCTTCTCAAAGTTATCCAGGGGCAAGTGAGGGGAGGAAGGGAGTGGTTTTAGTGTTTTGAGAACCTAGGTCAAGAACACACTAGCAGGCCGGGCGCGGTGGCTCAAGCCTGTAATCCCAGCACTTTGGGAGGCCGAGACGGGCGGATCACGAGGTCAGGAGATCGAGACCATCCTGGCTAACACGGTGAAACCCCGTCTCTACTAAAAATACAAGAAAATTAGCCGGGCGAGGTGGTGGGCGCCTGTAGTCCCAGCTACTTGGGAGGCTGAGGCAGGAGAATGGCGTGAACCCGGGGGGGCGGAGCTTGCAGTGAGCCGAGATCGCGCCACTGCACTCCAGCCTGAGCGACACAGCGAGACTCCGTCTCAAAAAAAAAAAAAAAAAAAGAACACACTAGCCTGGGCAACATGGGGAAGTCCTGTCTCAACAAAAAATAAAATTAGCTGAGTGTAGTGGTGCGTGCCTGTAGTTCCAGCCCCTCGGGAGGCTGAGACAGGAGGATGGCTTGAGCCCAGGAGGTTGAGGTTGCAGTGAGCTATGATCACACCACTGCACTCCAGCCTAGGCAACAGAGCAAGACCCTGTCTCAAAAACACAAAACAGGCCGGGTGCAGTGGCTCACACCTGTAGTCCCGGCACTTTGGGAGGCCAAGGCGGGTGGATCACGAGATCAGGAGATTGAGAGACCATCCTGGCTAACGTGGTGAAGCCCCGTCTCTACTAAAAATACAAAAAAATTAGCCGGGCGTGGTGGTGGGCACCTGTAGTCCCAGCTACTCAGGAGGCTGAGGCAGGAGAATGGCGTGAACCCAGGAGGCGGAGCTTGCAGTGAGCTGACCGAGTTTGCACCACTGCACTCCAGCCTCGGCGACAGAGCAAGACTCTGTCTCAAAAAAAAAAAAAAAAAAAGTTTGTAATTTTCCTTGGGGAGAAGGCAATAAGGCTAACACAGATGGTCACCCAATAACCAGGTAAAGTTAAGATAAACTATATGTGACTGGCTGGGTGCAGTGGCTCACGCCTGTAATCCCAGCACTTTGGGAGGCCGAGGAAGGTGGATCACTTGAAGTCAGGAGTTTGAGACCAGCCTGGCCAACATGGTGAAACCCCGTCTCTACTAAAAATACAAAAGATTAGCTGGGTGTGGTGATGCACACCTGTAATCCCAGCTACTCGGGAGGCTGAGGCAGGAGAATTGCTTGAATCTGGGAGGTGGAAGTTGCAGTGAGCTGAGATCGTGCCATTGCACTCCAGCCTGGGCAACAAGCAAAACTCTGCAAAAAAAAAAAAAAAAAAAAAAAAGTTTGTAATTTTCCTTGGGATAAAGCCAGTAAGCTAACGCAGATGGTCACCCAATAACCACATAAAGTTAAGATAAACTGTATGTGACTGGCTGGGCATGGTGGCTCACACCTGTAATCCCAGCACTTTGGGAGGCCGAGGAGGGTGGATCACATGAGGTCAAGAGTTTGAGACCAGCCTGGCCAACATGGTGAAACCCCGTCTCTACTAAAAATACAAAAATTAGCCAGGCATGGTGGCACCTCTGCCTCCCGGTTCAAGCGATTCTCCTGCCTCAGTCTCCCAAGTAGCTGAGGTTACAGGCATGTGCCACCACTTCTGGCTAATTTTGTATTTTTAGTAGAGATGGGGTTTCACCATGTTGGTCAGGCTGGTGTCAAACTCCTGACCTCAGATGATCCACCCATCTCGGCCTCCCAAAGTGCTGGGATTACAGGCGTGAGCCACCGTGCCCAGCCGCGTTGGGGTTTTAAGAGTTCTCAAGCTTGAGCCTGCTTGAAGGTAAAGTTTGCCCCTCTCTCAGCTCAAGTGACTTAATGTCGCTCTTTCCCACACACACCTTTCTGTTCCTTCACCTGCAGGACCATGCTAGTCTGGCCCTAACTCCCCGAACTGCCAACTTGGGCTAGCACCTGACCCGCAGTCCCATAGGCAACCTGCCCCTTTAAGAGCACCCCCCTCCTCCAGCTCCTCCTTCAGGCCTGGCGGCCGGATTTCCCAGTTGGGACCCAGCCCTTTAAAGCCATCGCTCCTTCTTCCTGGCCGGATGTGTGCTGAGACCCAGAGTCACCCAGGGGTCTCCGTCACGTGCCGGGAGTAGGCAGAAGTGGGCTGTGACAGGTGCATGTGGGCATAGACTCCACAGCCCGGGGCTCAGGAGGGACAAGGAGCTGGGACAGGGTGGATCCCGAGAGAAAGCAAAGCCGCTCGGGAGTGGGCAAGAGATGTCGTTACGCAGCTGCTGTGGCCCAATCAACCCTGTGTCAAACCCTTCCTGTGCCTTCCCTTCCGGTGCCTTCTTGTTTTTCTTTTTCTTTTTTTTCTTTCTTTCTTTTTTTTTTTTTTTTTTCGTTTGTTTGTTTTTTAGACAAGGTCTTACTCTGTTGCCCAAGCTGGAGTGCAGTGGCATGATCTCAGCTCACTGCAGCCCTGACCTCCTGGGCTCAAGGGATCCTCCCATCTCAGCCTCCCAGGTAGCTGCAACTATGGGTGTGCCACCATGCTGGGCTAGTTTTTCAGTTTTTTGTAGAGATGGAGTCTCCCTATGTTGCTCAGGCTGGTTGCGAACTCCTGGGCTCAAGTGATTCTCCTGCCTCAGCCTCCCAAAGTGCTGGGATTACAGGTGTGAGCCACCTCGCCCGGCCCATCCCTGCCTTCTGAAAGAGGAATTCTTATTCTTATTCCCATTTTGCAGATCAGGAAATGGAGCTCAGTGCAGCCCACTAAGTTGCTCAGGGCCCTACAGCTAACAAGCGGCAGAGGCAGGATCTGAACTCAGGTCAGTGGGACTCCAAAGCTTTGATAGTCTCTCCTCCGCATCACCTGTCCCACAGGGCCCGGCCTTCTTCCAAAACTTCGTTTTTCCTTGGTTTTCCTGTATGCAGTAGAGTGTGGGGGGAGGAATGGGTAATTGCCGCATGCCCCCATATCTGGGTTCCTTCCTCCTCCCAGGAGCTGCTTAGAGATGCTGCTGTGGCCACTCCTGCTGCTGCTGCTGCTGCTGCTGCTGCCAACATTGGCCTTGCTCATGCAGCAGCGGTCCCAGGATGCCAGGCTGTCCTGGCTTGCTGGCCTCCAGCACCGAGTGGCATGGGGGGCCCTGGTCTGGGCAGCCACCTGGCAGCGATGGAGGCTGGAGCAGAGCACGCTCCACGTGCACGAGAGCCAGCAGCAGGCCCTGAGGTGGTGTCTACAGGGAGCCCAGCGCCCCCACTGTTCCTTCACAGGTGTGTTTCCCAGGGTCTGGGGAGGTGACCCAAAGAGAAAGAAATCCCACAGGACCATGAGATTCCAGAGCCTGAAGGCCCCCATACCTCCTCCACTGCCACCCGAGTGGCCTGACACAGAGACCCAGGACTGGCTCTCTTGTCCAAGATCAATTTCCCATGCTGGGTCCTTACAGCCCCTCTACCCCAGGCCTATTCTCAGTTCCTCCCTCAAGGGTCTCACCAGTCTTGCCTGAAACTCTTGGAAAACTGGCTTCCTGAGGCGTTTCTGTTGTCATTGGGGCTATAGACATAAGCACCTTCCGGAATCATCTCCCTCTGACCAAGGCCAGCCAGACCCAGGAGGAAGAGAGTGGAGAGCAGCCACTGCCCCCGACCTCTAACCAGGACCTGGGGGAGGCCTCTCTGCAGGTAATCTAGGATGGCCAGAGCTCAGTCCCACCAGAGACCTCTGACTTGCAACCAAACCCTCCCATCATGGTGGGCAAAGAACCCTCAAATGGGGGCTCTGGGTCTGGTTCTGACACCAGACCAACACTCTCTTTCCTCCTCCAGGCCACCATGCTGGGTCTGGTAGCCCTAAACAAGGCCTACCCAGAAGTGCTGGCTCAGGGAGGCACTGCCCGCCTGACCCTTACATCCCCTTGGCCCCAACCCCTGCCTTGGCCTGGGAATACCCTGGACCGGGTGGGCACCCATGGAACCAAGGACCCTAGGCCCCTGCTGCTGGACGCACTGAGGTCCCCAGGGCTGAGGGCACTGGAGGCTGGGACGGCGGTCGAACTCCTGGATGTTTTCTTGGGTCTGGAGGCTGACGGTGAAGAGCTGGCTGGGGCGATAGCTGCCGGGAACCCTGGAGCACCTCTCCCTGAACGGGCAGCTGAGCTGCGGGAGGCCCTAGAGCAGGGGCCCCGCGGACTGGCCCTTCGGCTCTGGCCAAAGCTGCAGGTGGTGGTGACTCTGGATGCAGGAGGCCAGGCCGAGGCTGTGGCTGCCCTCGGGGCCTTGTGGTGCCAAGGACTAGCTTTCTTCTCTCCTGCTTATGCTGCCTCGGGAGGTCAGTGGGACTCAAGGGCAGCGAGGTGGGGGCAAGGGTCAGAGGTCACATGGCTAACAGCCATGCATTGGGCCCTACATAATCATCTCATTTAATCCTTCCCAACAAGCTGCATGCTAGGGACAGCAGCCTCCTTTCACAAGTGAAGAAATTCAGGCTTACCTAGGTTAAGAATCTTGTAGGTGGGCGCAGTGGCTTACGCCTGTAATCCGGCACTTTGCGAGGCCAAGGCAGATGGATCACTTGAGGTCAGAAGTTCCAGACCAGCCTGGCCAACATTGTGAAACCCTATCTCTACTAAAAATACAAAAACTAGCAGGGCGTGGTGGTGCATGCTTATACTCCCAGCTACCTGGGAGGCTGAGGCGGGAGAATCGCTTGAACCTGGGAGGCAGAAGTTGTAGTGAGCTGAGATCGTGCCATTGCACTCCAGCCTGGATGACAGAGCAAGACCCTGCCTCAAAAAAAAAAAAAAAAAAAAAAAAAAGGCCGGGGCAGTGGCTCACACATATAATCCCAGCACTTTGGGAGGCTGAGGCGTGTGGATCATCTGAAGTTAGGAATTCGAGACCAGCTTGGCCAATGTGGTGAAACCCTGTCTCTACTAAAAATACAAAAATTAGCCAGGTGTGGTGGCCGGCGCCTGTAATCCCAGCTACTCAGGATGCTGAGGCAGGAGAACACTTGAACCCAGGACTCACTGAATCACTGAGGCGAGATCGCACCACTGCACTCCAGCCTGGGTGACAGAGCGAGACTCTGTCTCAAAAAAAAAGAGAGAAAAAAAGAGTCTTGCACAAATTCATGTGACACCAGGATTCACTCCCAGGTCTGCCCCCTCCAGGACCACAGCACTCTGCCTCTTTCCAGTGAGGGCCTAAGAGGCAGCCTGCTGAGCCTAGGAGAGCCAGGAAGGATGCGGTGAAGGGCAGCAGGAGGATCGGGTGCTCAGGGGATCAGGCCTGGGGTCCAGGAGGGGCTACTGCCTGGCAGAAAGCAATGGCACCAGCAGACACTGAGGAGGCTGCTTTGCTTCCACAGGGGTACTGGGCCTAAACCTACAGCCAGAGCAACCCTATGGACTCTACCTACTGCCCCCCGGGGCCCCCTTTATCGAGCTGCTCCCAGTCAAGGAAGGCACCCAGGAGGAAGCTGCCTCCACCCTCCTTTTGACCGAGGCCCAGCAGGGCAAGGAGTATGAGCTGGTGCTGACGGACCACACCAGCCTCACCAGGTGATCAGCTGCACAATCCCTGCTACCTGGGGCCCTATAGGACCATGCTGGGGACCTGGCGCATGAATTCAGAAGCCCTTGGGCCCGACCTCACTCCCACTTGCACCCCATCAGGTGCCGCCTGGGTGATGTGGTGCGAGTGGTTGGTGTCTACAATCAGTGCCCAGTCGTCAGGTTCATCTACAGGTAGGTGACCGCGGGGAGCTAAAGGGCCATCCTTGTGTCCTGGGCTCCACTGCCTCTCCCTTCCTCCTCTTCAGGCTGGGCCAGACCCTGAGTGTGCGAGGGGAAGATATTGGCGAGGACCTGTTCTCTGAGGCCCTGGGCCGGGCAGTGGGGCAGTGGCCGGGGGCCAAGCTGCTGGACCACGGCTGTGTGGAGAGCAGCATTCTGGGTGAGCTTCCCCACTGGCTCCTGCCTACCATCCTTGGGCTACCCTTCAACTTCTACCTCCTCTGCCAGGGGACTGCTAGGAAAGAGGTAACACTCAGCCTCCTTTACCACTCCTACAAAAGTCCTTCTCTGCATCTAACTCTCATCCATCCTGCTGCAGTCTCTACCCATTTTCTTTCCTGATCTGTCTCCTATTTAGGATCAAACTCTAGGTTCCTCCCACTCCCCACCAGGAAACTCTTTTTTCCCTAAAACCTCAGAGTGGGGAAGAACAGATGGGGCAGAGGACACTAGACTTGGCAGTTGCCCATTCACTGGAAGTATGTGTGCACATGGGGTCTGTTCACAGATTCTTCTGCGGGCTCTGCTCCCCACTACGAGGTGTTTGTGGCGCTGAGGGGGCTGAGGAATCTGTCGGAGGAAAATCGAGACAAGGTAAAGGAGACGAGGACAGGGTCTGACTGTAGAGCCCTTCACTCTGCACACTCCCAGGGTGCGTGGAGATCAGGGCTGATGGGGAGGAGAGCGGCAGCAGAGGGGAAGCTCCCTGGGGCTCTGGGAGGGGAGCGCTGAGTCCCACAGACACACACCTGTCCACGCAAAACTTCTAAACACATGTAGCCTGGACACAGCCACACATGCCTCGTGTGCACACTCATGGTCACACACCAGCTCACTCACGCTGTTCTGTTCCCAGCTGGACCACTGCCTTCAGGAAGCCTCTCCCCGTTACAAGTCCCTGCGGTTCTGGGGCAGCGTGGGCCCTGCCAGAGTCCACCTGGTGGGGCAAGGGGCCTTCCGAGCACTCCGGGCAGCCCTCGCTGCCTGCCCCTCCTCCCCGTTCCCGCCTGCGATGCCCCGGGTCCTTCGGCACAGGCACCTGGCCCAGTGCCTGCAGGAGAGGGTGGTGTCCTGAGTCAAGGCCTGCCCCACCACCCAGCTTCCCCCAGAGGCCACCTTGCTCCTCCCTCTGGGACCTCTCTGCATGGGGAGTCCTTGGCCGGGGTTTCTGACTCTTGTCACCTGACATTTGCCCATGAGAGCCGCTGGACCTTAGGGAGGCCTTGGCCCAGCTGACTAGTTCTAAGGTATGGGCCTCTGGGGTTAGTAGACGCCAGCAGTGCCTGCCCGTGTCCCTGTGTCCAGGCATGGAGGACACTGCTAGAGAGTTACCATGCACACCAATGGTTTCCTGTATCACAGCCCAAGGGGGTTCTCTGGCAGCCACAGCTGTGTGCTCAGTCAGTGCACTGGGCAAGCTGGAAGTGTCGGGGGGTTAATGTCTCCAGGAGCAACCCTGAGTCAATAAGGAGCAGGACCTCAGCTTCACTGTCCTTGAGCAGGACAATTCTGAAGTGTATTCTACATAAACTCTCAGAGGATGCCCAGCAGGATGGCGTCCCAGTTGCCCACAGCAGTAACCCACTCATTCATGTACTTCCTGCTCCTCCCTTCCCTCTCTTCCCCACTCCCCACTTGGGCTTCCTGGGATGGCTCCCAAATAAACCTCTTGCACCCAGATTCTTGCCTCAGAGTCTGCTTTGGGGAAACTGGGGAGTGGACCCCGGCCCAGCCATTCCCTCACTCAGCTCCAGGACTTTCCCCCAACATTCTGGTCTGGGCCTGGCGAGGCTGCATGTGCACACAGGAGCCTTTGGGGACTCCTAGCACATCCCAGGCCAGCACCCACAAACCACTTCTGCGGTGGGGAAGGGACAGCTATTTTTCACATCGTAAGGCGTCGTCCCAGGAAGCAACCCCAGAGACCATCTGGGTTCACTGTTCCATACCAATGAGGAAACGCAGCCTCCACAAGGTTGTAGAGGCTAAAATAAAAGAAAAAAAGAAACTGGGCTAGGTTTTGGCTTCCTTCCCTCCCACTGCCCGGGCTGAGTTTTTAAGGTTTTCCATCTTGGAGGCTGGTGGGAGGGGCAGACCAAGACCCTGCAGCTCCTCCTAAGTAGAGGCAGCACCAGTTCCAGATGCCTTTGAATGACTTCTCCATTCCATGTCCTACATCCAGGGCCTCGCTGCATACCCACCCGGCCCCCACCTCAGCCTGTCACTCCATCCTATTAAAATCTTCCCATGAAGCTGGGCACAGTGGCATGGGCCTGTAGTCCCAGCTACTCAAGAGGCTGAGGTGGAAGGATGGCTCATGCTCAGGAGTTCAAGACCAGCCTGGGCAACACAGCGAGACCATCTCGGAAAAAAAAAAAAAAAATCCTCCCATGGTAGCCCCCATCACCCACAGGATTCAGACCAATCAGCTTGGCCTATTAGACCCTTTGACCTTGGCCCTCACCTACATGTCCAGCTGCCTCTCTCCCCTTGCTGGAAAGAAGGCCTGGACTAAGGACCACACCTCACCTCCCATCTAAGGGTTGCTAAACACTGTCAACTCCAGGATTTTGCTCAAGTGGTCCCTTCTATGTAATGTCCTCCATCCCGCTGCCCCTGATGTAAACTAGCTTTCATGCAAGGCCTTTGAGGACCCCCTACCAGGCCCACCCCAGGCAGAGTAACTGGCTCAACTTTGCTCACGTGGGCAGAAGTCCTCTCCTTCACCGAACTATCCTTATGCCTGAACTGCCTCCCACCTGGAATGATGAGCTCCTTGGAAACTGGGCCAGGTCCTGTGCAGAGTTGCCCCCATGCCCAGTGCCTGGTGTAGCACACAGCAGGAGCTCAATAAAGAGGTTGTAGGCCAGGCACCATGGCTCACACCTGTAATCCCAGCACTTTGGGAGGCCGAGGCAGTGAGATCACCTGAGGTCAGCAGTTCGAGACCAGCCTGGCCAACATGGTGAAACCCTGTTTCTACTAAAAATACAAAAAAATAGCTGGACATGGTGACGTGAACCTGTAATCCCAGCTACTTGGGAGGTTGAGGCAGGAGAATCGCTTGAACCCAGGAGGTGGAGGTTGCAGTGAGCCAATGTGCCTTTGCACACTAACTTGGGCAACAAGAGTGAAATTCTGTCTTCAAAAAAAAAAGAGGTTGTGAATAAGAGAAGCTTAGACCTGGAGATGACATGTGTTCTTCACTGCATGGTGGCTCACTCCGTGGTGACTGTAGAGTGGGACTACATCCCTCCCCTCCAGTAGCCTGAGCCAGGGAGAAAGCTGGGGAGGTAGAAGCTTTCTATCAGCTTCTGGTAGAAACCGAGTTTGGTCAGGCACAGTAGCTCACAGCTGTCATCCCAGCACTTTGGGAGGCCAAAGGGGGAGGATGGCTTGAGCCAGGGATTTGAGACCAGGCTGAGAGACCCAGTCTCTACAAACAAATTTAAATATTAGCCAGGGATGGTGGCACGCATTTGTGGTCCCAGCTGCTTGTGTAGCTGTGGTGAGAGCACTGCTTGAGCCCTGGCATTCGGTGCTGCAGTGAGCAATGGTTGTCCCACTGCACTCCAGCCTGGGCAACAGAGTCAAACCTTGTCAAGAAAGAAAATAAAGAAAGAGAGAAGGCCAGGCATGGTGGCTCATGCCTATAATCCCAGCACTTTGGGTGGCTGAGGCAGGCAGATCACCTGAGGTCAGGAGTTCAAGACCAGCCCCACCAACATGGAGAAACCCTGTCTCTACTAAAAATACAAAATTAGCCGGGCATGGTGGCACATGCCTGTAATCCTAGCTACTCAGGAGGCTGAGGCAGGAGAATCACTTGAACCCTGGAGGTGGAGGTTGCAGTGAGTCGAGATTGCGCCATTGCACTCCAGCCTGGGCAACAAGAGCGAAACTCTGTCTCAAAAAAAAAAAAGAAAGAAAGAGGGAGAGAGTGAGAGAGAGAAAGAAAGAAATGCAAGAAGGAAGGAAGGAAGGAAGGAAGGAAGGAAGGAAGGAAGGAAGGAAGGAAGGAAGGAAGGAAGGAAGGAAGGAAAAAAAAAAAAAAAAGAGGATGGGCGCAGTGGCTCACACCTATAATCCCAACACTTTGGGAGACCGAAGTGGGTGGATCACTTGAGACGACCCTGGCCAACATGGTGAAACCCCATCTCTATTAAAAATACAAAAATTAGCTGGTTGTGGTGGTATGCACCTGTAATTCTAGCTATTCGGGAGGCTGAGGCAGGAGAATCACTTGAACCCAAGGCAGAGGTTGCAGTGAGCCAAGATGATCATACCACTGCACTCCAGCCTGAGCGACAAGACCAAAATTTAGTCACACACACACACACACACACACACACACACAGAGAGAGAGAGAGAGAGAGAGAGAGAGAGAGAAAGAAAGAGAGAAGAAAGAGAAATTTGGCTTGGTTTTAGCTTCTTACCTCCTACTGCCTAGGCTGGGTTTTCAAAGTTTTCCATATCAGAGGCTAGTGGAAGGGGCAGAAGGGGAGAAGAAAGCTAGGGGGAGGGGGGCAGCTAAGGAACCTTTCCATGAAGGAAGAAGGTCCTGGAGCCTAACAGTCCCCAGGGGCAGTGACAAGAAGCAGGGGAGGGAGAGGACTGCTGCTGGCTGCTCCACCCCCTACACACAGAATGTGGGGTCTTGCGCGTCTGCCTCTCTCCTGCCCCTAATTAGTAGCTGCCTCCCTCCATATTGTCCCAGGCCTGCGCCTCTTTTGTGCTCCCAGATGCCTGGGTGCAAGGTGGCCTCATTAGTGCCCGGAGACCGCCCCATCTCCAGGGAGCAGGCGGACAGACAAGGGGGTGATTAGGGGCACAGTGATCCAACCCTGGCCTCTGAATGCAGCAGCGGCCATTCCTTGGGCCCAGCCTGGAGACGGCCCCCCTGCAGGAGGCTAATCTTAGACTTGCCTTTGTCTGGCCCGGGTGTGGACGCAAGTGCCTGTCAATTCCCTGCCACCTCAGAGCACTATAAACCCCAGACCCCTGGGAGAGGGTCACAATCAACAGCCTCAAGGTTCCTGGCTTTTTGAACCACCGCAGACATCTCCTTTCCCGGCTGCCCCACCCTGAGCACCAGATACCATGAACCTTCCTTCCACAAAGGTAAAGACCCAGGGACGGAGGGGTGATTCACCATCCCGGAGAAGCAAAACTAGCGCTTGCTCAGAGGGCTGGAAGAAAGGCCGAGGGTGTCTCCACTCTTGGTCTTTTCCCGGGTGTGCTCTGAGGCAGGAGCACCTGCCTTGGCTCACACTGGGTTGGGTGCTGTCTTGCTAAGAGCCTGTGTTTGCTGAGCTCTTACTGTGTGTCAGGTGCTCTATTTGCTCTTTTTTTTTTGTCAGCTCTTTTCATCCTCCCAGCAGCCCTGCAGAGTAGGAATTATTTCTAGTATACCCAGTTTACAGGTAAGGGAGCTGTGCCCTCCAAAAGGGCAGGAAACTGGTTCAAAGCCACGGAGTTCAGTTACTCCAGAAAGGGGGCAGGCAGATGGGACAGCATTCTGAAGTCTTGCTAGCTCCTGATTTCCACGTGTTTCCCTGCTGTGGAGAGGAGGTGGCGGGCACTCAGTAGGGCCCGGTTTTCCCCAAGTTTACAACTTCTTCTGCAGAGAGACACACCTGTTTTCAGGTGGAGTGGTAAGTGCCCTAGTCGGGGCACAGTGGCCTAAGTCTCCAGAGGAGAGGGGGATTCACTCTGCCCAGGGGGTCTCAAAAGGCCTCCTGGAGGAGATGCTCTGCTGGATCTTGAAGGAGGAGCAGGTAAAGTAGCCCGATACCAGCAAGGGCGCAAATCTAGGAGAACTAAGTGATAGCCAGAGAGAAGTGCAGGCCCGGAGGGGGCGCGGAGCCAGCAGGGTAGGTCCTGGGCGTGGGAGCTTGTGGCGGGCGCCGTGGGAAAACCCCTAGCGCCCTGTCTCCGTTCCCCTAGGTCTGCTGGGCCGCCGTGACGCTACTGCTGCTGCTGCTGCTGCTGCCGCCCGCGCTGCTGTCGCCCGGGGCGGCTGCACAGCCCCTGCCCGACTGCTGTCGTCAAAAGACGTGCTCCTGCCGCCTCTACGAGCTGCTGCATGGCGCGGGCAATCACGCTGCCGGCATCCTCACGCTGGGCAAGCGGCGATCCGGGCCCCCTGGCCTCCAGGGTCGGCTGCAGCGCCTCCTGCAGGCCAGCGGCAACCACGCCGCGGGCATCCTGACCATGGGCCGCCGCGCAGGCGCAGAGCCAGAGCCTCGCCCCTGCCTCGGGCGCCACTGTCCCGCTGCGGCAGCCACATCCGTCGCGCCCGGGGGACAGTCCGGGATCTGAGTCTTCTTTCGGGCCCTGTTCTGGCCCAGGCCTCTGCCCTCTGCCCACCCAGCGTCAGCCCCCAGAAAAACGGCAATAAAGACGAGTCTCCATTCGTGTGACTGGTCTCTGTTCCTGTGCGGTCGCGTCCTGCCCTTATGGGGCGGCAGAGCATCTTGCGGAGGGCGGGAGGGCCTGGAAGCCCGGCTCTGAGGCACCAGCCTTGGCTTTTGCCTGGCTGAATCGAAAACACCCTTGGTTGGGGAGCTCCCAGTGCAAGGCCCTGGGGCACAGAGATAACTGCACAGGTGCATGCTTGGATCGGGGCATGCGGGACCCCCACGATGCTCTGCTAGGCATTCTGTAGCGGGGACTTCACCCAGAGATGCGGAAGGGGAAGGAGAGCGAGAAAGGTTGCAACCGGTCGGTTGCAGCGCTCACGCCTGTAATACCAGCATTTTGGGATGCCAAAGCAGGAGGATCGCTTGAAGCAAGGAGTTCGAGACGAGCCTAGGCAACATAGTGAGTGAGACATCTCTCCAAAAAGTTTTTTAAATTAGCGGGGTATGGTGGGCGAGAGAATCGCTTGAGCCCAGGAGTTTGAGTCTGAGCCATGATTGGGCCACTGCGCTCCAGCCTGGGCGACAGAACGAGACATTGTCCAAAAAAGAAAAGAAAAGAAAAAGAAAAGCAGAAAGGAAAGGAAAGGAAAGGAAAGGAAGGCAAGCTGCATAGAGGAGCAGAATCCAGCTAGGAAGGGGTGGGAGTCAATCCTGCTGAAAAGGCAGGGAATATGAACTTCAACAATGAGTCATCCAGAATGGTTGCATCATGGGGTATAGGGTGTGGGGAGTGGAGAGGCTCAGGAAGCAACACGGTTACAGTCAGTGCAGCCCAGCTCCAAAGGCTCTCACAAATCATCAGGCCTTGCACTTTATCTTGTAGGTAACAGAGGCATAGGACATTCTTAAGCAGGAGCAGGACAAGATTTTACTGCAACTCCAGTCAAAGACACCTGTTACTGGTGTTTCCAAAATCCATATATTGAAGTCCTTACCCGTGGCACTTCAGAATGTGGCTGTATTTGGAAATAAGGTCCTTCCAGATGCAATTAGCTAAGATGAGGTCATACTAGAGTGGGGTAGGACCTCTAATCCACTGTGACTGGCGTCCCTATAAAAAAGGGAATTTGAACACAGAAACGCACACAGGGAGAACCTATGTGAACACGAAGGTAGAGATTGGCTCCTACAAGCCAAGAAACACCAAAGATTGCCAGCACCCGCCCCCACTTCCTCCAGAAGATAGGGGAGAGGCATGCAACAGATTCTCCCTCACAGCCTTCAGAAGGAACCAACGCTGCCTTCACCTGACCTTGCTTGGACTTCTAGCATCCAGAACTGTGAGACAATAGGTTTCTGTTGTTTGAGCCACCCACTTTGTGGTACTTTGTTATGGCATTCCTAGGAAACTAATAAAACATCCAAAAGTAGAGACACAGGCTGAGCTTGGTGGTTCATGCGTGTGATCCCAGCACTTTGGGAGGCTGAGGTGGGCGGATCACTTGAGGTCAGGAGTTCAAGACCAGCCTGGCCAACATGGCAAAACCCCATCTCTACTAAAAATACAAAAATTAGCTGGGCATTGAAATGCACGCCTGTGATCCCAGCTACTAGGGAGGCTGAAGCAGGAGAATTGTTTGAACCCAGGAGACAGAGGTTACAGTGAGCTGAGATCACGCCACTGCACTCCAGCTTGGGCGACAGTGCAAGACTCCATCTCAAAAACAGCAAGAACAACAATAACAACAACAAAAGTAGAACACAGAAAAATGCAGCCCTTCTTAGCAATCTAACATCCCAGATAATACCTAGCTCAGAGGGTGGGGAGAATTTAGCCTGCCCTCCTTGCCCATTGGGGCTCCCACGTTCACTGGCTTCAGCTGTTTTGTCGTGGGAAGCAGCCAGCCTCAGCCACAGAACTCAGCTGCCTCAATTTTCTGCATAGGTAGTGAGAAAGTCCTGTGTCTAGTCTCACTTTGGTCCCTCTTGCTGCTGTACCTGTTCCATCCTGGAGAAATCAGAGATCAAAGTTCACCTGTGCACCCTTGGAGATTTGCAAACCGACTCTGCCCACCTCAAAACTATCTTTTTCAGAGGTAGTTTCTCCCAAACTTGCCTCCAGCCTCTCTTTCAGTTGAAGGACAGCAGAGAGGAGGATTAAGACAGTAGGAAGAGGGAAAACAGGGAGGCAACTGCCCTCCAAGGCACTTATTTTGTGCCAACGACATGCATTACGGTATTACATTCTCACGGTAACTGCATCAGGTAAGAATTATCAGCTCCATTTTACAGATGAGGAAAGTGGGGCTTGGAGAGGCTATCAAACGATTAGTGGCTAGAGCTGGGACTCTACCTGGTGGACTCCAAAGCTCTTTTCATTCCACCATGCTGTATGCTCAGTAGGCAGAGTTCGCCAGGGTGTCTTGGGAAAACTGAGGAAGGAGGCAAGAGTTGGTGGTGCTTTCTAGAGTTGGGGTTTCAAGCCTTCTCATCATCCATTCTCTACCAGCAAACTAGCCTCTTAACCCTTGCTATCTCACACTGGAGCTACTGGCCTGGGGGTGCTGCGAAATATCTCAACTCCAGCAGGCGGCACTGTGAACCAGACACCAGCCTAGCGTGGACGGCGCGCGGGAAAACCCGCGAGGTGGAGCCACAGGGAGCAGCCAGGGAACCACGTGTGGGGGCGTGGCCACCCTGGAAGAGGGCGAGTCTGTTATGCAAGACCCGCCCATCATTTCAGGCCTCCCCTCCCGGTGGGCGTGCCCCGAATTCTCTCCCCGAGAGACACGCGTGGGCCGCTCCCCTCTGGGAGGAGGGCTGCCCAGAGGGGTGCAGGTGTCGCTAGCGGCCCCTCCCCGTGTGGGGCCACGTGGCGGGTGCGGGCCGAACCCGAGGGGAAGAACCTGGCCCGTGGGGAGGTGGGGGGGGGCCGAAGCGGCGCTGAGCGGAGCCCAGAGCTACGGGGTTCGGAGCAGAGGCGGCCACAGCGGCAGCGGCAGTAAGAGGGAGGGGAGGAGGCAGGCGGGCGCATGGGGCGCCCCGGCCCCTCCGGCAGCGTGCCCCCTCCGGCCCGGCCGCGCTGAAAGCTACCCAGCGCCGCGCCTTGAACCCACGCCCCGGGGCCATGCCGGTCATGAAGGGGTTGCTGGCCCCGCAAAACACCTTCCTGGACACCATCGCCACCCGTTTTGACGGAACGCGTGAGTGGGACGGAGGTCGGGGCTTGGGGTTCAAGCTGGGGGCCAAGTCTCCTCGAGGCCGTCTCGGGTCTCCTGGACGTGGTGAGACCCGAGGCTAGAGTTAAGGGTCTAGGAACTCCCAAAGCCGCGGTGCAGGAACAGGGCGGGGAGTGCCCTGAGAGGGGAGGAGGGGAAAGGGCCGAGAGCACGGGGTCCAAGGTTAGGGGGTGTGACTAGAGGCAGAAGAGGCTCCTTGTGCGGCAAAGCGGAGGAGGGGCCTTGGGAGCCGCCCACTCTCGGGCAGAGCTGTGCTGGGGGCGTGTATGGGGGTATCCGAGACACAGAAGTGGGACAAAGTGGCCGGGCGTTCTGGGGACTCCAGCTCCCACTACCTCCAGAAAAAAAGGAGAAAAGATCAGACTTCAGCAGGACCTAGTTTGGATTGACGTAGCGCGCCCCCAAATCGTGGGGCGTCAGTGTCTAAGGTGGGTGAGGCAGGAGGAGGGGAGCGGTCTGTGCGATGGTAGGAACTCCCGGCTCGCCCAACGCAGCTTGGGTTTCAGGTTCAGCACCTTGGACAGCCGCATCACTCCTTCCCCGCCTCTTCTCCTGCCATTCCCTCTTCCCACTCTGGAGCCCAGAGATTCCCCGTCCTCACCTCCCCCAACCCTGCCATTCCCTCGGGAACCCTGGCCGGGATCTGGAGGGTGAGGGAGCGGTACTCGAGGGCGGAAACTGAGCCGCGGGGCCCTACCCGCTTCCCCCCCCCTTGTTTCCATAGCGCCCATCACCGGGGCAACAGGCCCTGGGATGGAAGAAGGAGGCAGTGCCCAGAGCCCAGTGCCTCCCAGGCACCTTCAGTGTCCCCATTAGCCTCCCTGCCCCCAGACAGTCATCCCTCCTAGAGTACCAGGACTGGTTGTGTCACAGGCCCCATCTCTTAGCTGAGTCTCTGTCCCTGAATGGCCCACAGGAGACCCCTGGCCTCCCCCGCATTGGAGCTGGAGGAAGACAGCTCGGGTTCTGCTGCTGGAGGGTGCTGGAGCTATATGCTCAATGCCCTCTCCCGTTAGACTTTGAGCACTGGGGCAGTTCCCCTGAAAGCAGCTACAAGAATGCTAAAAAGTGGACCTTTCCTGGAAGGCAGGGAAAGAGGACACCACTCATCACTGTCTGCCCCCACAATAAGGAGATCTGTGAGTTTGGATAATCTCTGCCTTTTGGTTTCCTATCAATAAAATGGGTGTGGTGTCATCAGAAACTCTGCCCTGCTTACTCTATAATAGGAAGAAAGCCGAGCGAATGTGGGGGAACAATTTCACCTTCTCAGAGTAGCACTTACTATGTGCTAGGACTTGTTCTCCCCAAGTTAGCTCATGTAACTCTCACAACGACCATGTGAGGAAGGCCTATGATACCCAACTTTGCAAATAAGGAAAGCTCAGGCACAGAAGAGGTCATCAACTTGCCCAAAGTCACACAGTCAGTAAGTGGCAGTGGAGGGTTGCAGGAGCCCAGGCTCTTACTCACCATGCTATGCTGCCTTCTACAGTGACCGCTCACCAGTTGGAAGGCAGGGGGGTGGATGGCATGACCTCCTGGGGTCCTTCTCCAACTCCCCATTAGACCCTGCTTAAGTCCTGTCTTAAGTTCTTGTCTCTTTGCTCTACCTTCTCCTATTCTCAATTCAGAAAATCCCAAAGTGGGGTCAGGAGCAACATGGAGACCTGGGAAGCTTCTGGCTCTGTGACTTCTAACCCCAACTTAAGGGAGGTGCTGTCCACCTGGAAGCTAGCTCGCCTCCCAGCCTTGACCTGACCTTGACCTCTTCTTCCCACAGACAGCAACTTCCTGCTAGCCAACGCACAGGGCCCACGGGGCTTTCCCATCGTCTACTGCTCTGACGGCTTCTGCGAGCTCACGGGCTACGGTCGCACTGAAGTCATGCAGAAGACCTGCAGCTGCCGTTTCCTCTATGGCCCAGAGACCAGTGAGCCAGCCCTGCAGCGTCTGCACAAAGCCCTGGAGGGCCACCAGGAGCACCGCACTGAAATCTGCTTCTACCGCAAGGATGGTGAGGGGGCCCACCCCACCCTGCAGCCCTGCCTAGACCTCTAGCCTTATCCAGAGGGCACTGGGCACAGTAGGAGTCTGAGTGCTTGTCCCCACACTGCCACAAGCTGACTGTGACGGCGCATATCCCTGACCTCTCTGGTCCTGGGTTCCCCTATCTGAAAGATGAAAGAGACGGCTGACAGAATCTCTGAGGTTCCTTTCGGCTCTTGCTTTGCCAAGCTCTTAACTATGTATAGGAGGATGAGGGGGATGAGGAGAAAGGCATGCCACGGGGCTGCCCATGCTCCTCCCTCCCTCTCTCCATGCCTACAGGCTCGGCCTTTTGGTGCCTCCTGGACATGATGCCCATCAAGAATGAGATGGGGGAGGTCGTGCTGTTCCTCTTTTCCTTCAAGGATATCACTCAGAGTGGAAGCCCAGGACTTGGCCCCCAAGGAGGCCGCAGGGACAGTAATCATGGTAACGGCAAGTCTGGATGGGCAGTGTGAATGGTCAGAAGCCCTCGCCCACCCAGCCACATGGGATGTGCCCCAACATATCTCTGCACCTTTCTTCCCAACAGAAAACTCCCTTGGTAGAAGGGGAGCCACCTGGAAATTTCGGTCTGCCAGAAGACGGAGCCGTACTGTCCTACACCGACTGACCGGCCACTTTGGCCGCCGGGGCCAGGGAGGCATGAAGGCCAATAATGTGAGTCCCACCCCCAACCCAACATCTCCCAAGTCCTCCAGCCTTGATTCTGAGGCACCCCTGCCACTGTCTCCCTGCTTCCCTGTTTGTCTGGTGTCCCTCCTTGGCTTGCTCCTCTGCCCACCCATTTCCCATACACTACTCTCTGCTCCATCCTATATCCTCCCCTCACATCCTTCTATCCTTCACTCCCTCACTCCCTTAGGTGATTGACATTACTTTGCTCTGATGATGTAACATTGCTCCAGCAGCAATGACCTCACCTGCCCGGGGATGATAGGGTTATACCATGGGTGGTGAAATCGCAAGCTGCTATAGTTCTAGGGAGAAAGCCCTCATTGCAGGTCTGGCATCTAGACCTGTGTACCACCTCTTAGGATCCTGACCAAGCCAGGGGGTTGAGTCCCCAACCCTCTGTTAGGGATACAGGGAATGCGGTGGGCTATGCCAGCCTCTGCTCCCTGCTGGGATATGCCCAGCCCCCACTGGGCCCCCAGAATCCAAGAGGAACTTAAGGGAGAAGTTTGTGATCCCTCAAGCTAGGGCGTGTGCCGATTTGTCATAGTCTTCTTCTCAAGTAGGATGAGTGTTGGGCCAGGCACAGTGGCTCATGCTTGTAATCCCAGCACTTTGGGAGGCCAGGGCAGGAGGATTGCTTGAGGCCAGGAGTTCTAGACCAGCCTGGACAACATAGTGAGACCCCTTCTCTAAAAAAAAAAAAAATTAAAAATTATCTGGAGGCCAGGCACAGTGGCTGACGCCTGTAATCCCAGCACTTTGGGAGCCTGAGGCAGTCAGATCACCTGAGGTCAGGAGTTCAAGACCAGCCTGACCAACATGGAGAAACCCCATCTCTACTAAAAATACAAAGTTAGCCAGGTGTGGTGGCACATGCCTGTAATCCCAGCTACTCGGAAGGCTGAGGCAGGAGAATCACTTGGACCCGGGAGCCAGAGGTTGCGGTGAGCCGAGATCACGCCATTGCACTCCAGCCTGGGCAACAAGAGTGAAACTGTCTCAAAAAAAAAAAAAAAGTATCTGGCTATGGTAGTGCATGCCTGTGGCTCCAGCTACTCTGGAGCCTGAGGCAGGAGGATCGCTTGAGCCCAGGAGTTTAAGGCTGCAGTAAGTTATGATGGTACCACTGCACTCCAGCCTGGGCACAGAGGGAGACCTTGTCTCTAAACTTAAAAAGTTTAAAATCAAGTTGGGTGAGTGTCAAGCCTTATAAATACCCCTGACAAGCCATGATTGGTTCAAACAGGGACCTCGGGCCGTGCACAGTGGCTCATGCCTGTAATCCTAGCACTTTGGGAGGCTGAGGTGGGTGGATCACCTGAGATCAGGAGTTTGAGACCAGCCTGGCCAACATGGCGAAAACCCGTCTCTACTAAAAATACAAAAAGTAGTCAGGTGTGGTGGCATGCTTCTGTAGTCCCAGCTATTCAGGAGGCCGTGGCAGGAGAATTGCTTGAACCTGGGAGGCAGAGGTTGCAGTGAGCTGAGATTGCGCCACTGCACTCCAACCTGGGCAAAGAGCAAGACCCCATCTCAGAAAAAAAAAAAAAAGAAAGAAAGGAGGGGGGCCTGGGAAGTACTTGGCAGGAGAAGAGAATGTCAGGTATCAGCCTCTATGCCCCTCTCCTGGCCTTCTATCTCCTTTCATTCATGGTCGAAAGTGCCTTTGCAGTGTCCACCTGTCCCCTTTCCCCATCCCCTGCCTTTCCCACCCTCCATCTTGGCTCCTCTTTCCCTCAAGTGTCCCCAATCGCCACCCCTCTCCCCTTAGAACGTGTTTGAGCCAAAGCCATCAGTGCCCGAGTACAAGGTGGCCTCCGTGGGGGGGTCTCGCTGCCTCCTCCTCCACTACAGCGTCCCCAAGGCCATCTGGGACGGCCTTATCCTCCTTGCTACCTTCTACGTTGCGGTCACCGTCCCCTACAACGTCTGTTTCTCGGGTGACGATGACACCCCCATCACTTCGCGACACACCCTTGTCAGCGACATCGCCGTGGAGATGCTCTTCATCCTGGGTCAGAGCCTCTGCCTCACCCACCCTGGCGGGTTGGCTGGGGGAATCCACTTGGCCAAGCCTCACCCACTCCTGGGGCCCGCATGACCCAGGCATTCAGAGCCCCTCCCTTCCTGCATCTTTAAGTCCCAATGGCCCATGTGTCCTGCTTCCTGCAGCCTTCAGCCTTGTGACCTGTCTTCCCTAAGGACCAGCCAGAAGCCCAATCTATCTCTCCATGCCTGCCTCCTCCTCCAGTCTGGGTCTCCAAAGCTTGTTCCCAGCTTTTTTTGGTTTCTTGATCCCTTGGCCAAGGCCCCCCAGTAATAGCCTCTTGCACCTCCAGATATCATCCTGAACTTCCGCACCACCTATGTGTCCCAGTCTGGCCAGGTAATCTCTGCTCCTCGTTCCATTGGCCTCCACTACCTGGCCACCTGGTTCTTCGTCGATCTTATTGCTGCTCTGCCCTTTGATCTGCTTTACGTCTTCAACATCACCGTGGTGAGTGACCTCCATCCCACCATCCAGTCCAACCTCCCAACTTCAGCACAGCATCTTCGAGGAAGGGACTGATCCCAAACCCAGATATGCCCCTTCCCATCAATCCATCTGCAGATATTTATCAGGCACCTGCTCTGGGCATAGCCGTGCGCTAGGTACCGGGAGGATCCCGGAGGGTCTATGATCCTGGGGAGCTCAGCTCACAATCTTTGAGGGAAGCTGAGACAAATGAAAAGCTAACTATGGCTACCAAGGCGGCATTGGTCTGATGCCAAATGAGTGGTACTTTTCACTTTTTTATTTAACAAACAACTGATGAGCATTTAGCTGTCTGCAAAGCACTGTGTGGGGCATGGCCACTGTGGGGAAAGGGAACAAGGATTCAGCCTCTAAACAACTAAACTGGTGAGGGGGCAGGAATACTGCAGAGCACAGCAGGGACAGAAGAGGTGAATGGGGGTGGAAGATGGGGCCCGGGTATGCTACTGAGGGTTTGGGCTGACCTTGGAGTTCCAGGCTGGAACATGAGTGTGTGTTAAAATGATCTGAAGTCTGGCCAGCACCTGGGAAGCAAAAGCGTACTTGCTGGGCAGAGGCTGGAGGGGTCTGGGAAGGTTTCCTGAGGGAGGCGGGAGTATAGCTAGACCTTAAAGGGTGAGTAGGATTTAGCTGGCAGGAGATGAGGACAGCAAGCATTTGGGGGAGCATAGTAAACCTAGACAAGAAGGTAGAGGCTGTGGGTGAATTCAAAGGCAAAGAATGCCAGGACCTGAGTCCTCACAGATCCCTGGGGACACTCTGGAGGTGCCCTGAGTGGTCATCTGTAGCCCCAGCCAGCAGATAGTAGGTCTTCTCAAGTCCGGGGTGGGGCAGTGCTACCCTGTGTCCCCAGGCCCCCTTGGGTGTGGGGTGGGGAAGTGGGGAGCAGTTTCCTTGTGTGCTCTCTCCCTGCACTCAGCTATAGCAGGAAACCACCTACACGCAGCCGAATTTAACTAGCCGCCAACGGGCTGTGGGCCTCCTCTCCTGGCTGTGCACACGTGTGTGCGCGCTCCCACACACGTGCATGTGTGTACGTCTGCCTCGAGGCTCTGACCATTCTGAGAAGATCTCCCCACCCCTCCCCAGGAGTGCGCCCACCCCTCTATGCCCACTAGGCACCATCAGCTGGGGGGTGGGAGACTGCAGAGAGCCCCCTGCCCCTCCTCTCAGGTCCCTTTGGGAGCACGTTACAGTTCACTACATTCTTGCACACACATCATCACATGGGAGCCCCACAGGGACCCTTCAGGGCAGATCCTTATCCTTTTTCAGAGGTAGGTGCAGAGGCTCAGAGAGGTTCAGTGACTTGCTGAAGGTCACATAGCTAGCAGGGGCAGGCAGGAGATTAGAACCAGGTCTCTCCACCCTGGACAACAGGTGAAACCCTGTCTCTACTAAAACACAAAAAATTAGCCAGATGTGGTGGCGTGTACCTGTAGTCCCAGCCACTCGGGAGGCTGAGGCATAAGAATCGCTTGAGTCCCAGAGGCAGAGGTTGCAGTGAGCCCAGATAGCTCCACTGCACTCTAGCTTGGCCGGACGCAGTGGATCACGCCTGTAATCCCAGCACTTTGGGAGGCCGAGGCGGGCGGATTATGAGGTCAGGAGATCGAGACCATCCTGGCTAACACGGTGAAGCCCCGTCTCCACTAAAAATACAAAAAATTAGCTGGGCGTGGTGGTGGGTGCCTGTAGTCCTCGCCACTCAGGAGGCTTAGGCAGGAGAATGGCGTGAACCCAGGAGGCGGAGCTTGCAGTGAGCCGAGATCGCGCCGCTGGACTCTAGCCTGGGTGACAGAGACTCCGTCTCAAAAAAAAAAAAAAAAAAAAAAGAAAGAATCAGTTCTCTAAACTTCCAGTCTAGTATTTTTTCCAACATACCACCTTGCTTCCCAGGTAACCAGGGCCCCTGAGTGGATGGTCTGAAGAGATGAGGAATACCACTGGGGGCCAGAGAGAGGTAGGACAGAGACAGAAGATGAGCAGGCACTGGCAGAGCTGCAGACTTGAAGGAGCCAGGCCTGGATATTCTAGTCCAAGGAGAATGAGAGGAGTATCCCCAAGAGAGTAGGGCCCAAGGGCAGTTGACTGAGGGAAGCCCTGAAGAACTCAAGCTTGCAGTCAAGTGCTCTGGGAGCTGGGGGTAGGCATTAAACCCTGGCGAGGGTCCATGTGGAGGAATCAGAGCCACCTCCTTTCCAGTTCCTTCACCTAAAATTAGAGAAAAATTGCACGAGATGGTACAGAAGCAGTGTAGGACCAGGGCTATGGGAATTGTTCCTGGAGGCCCAGGAAGGGGCAGTGAGGGGCTTTCATTCCAGGTTCCCCAGGCACTGCCCCAGAGCTTCCAGTCCTAGCTGCCATGCTGCTCCCACCCAGAAGATAAGCCCTCCCCATCTCCAAGATTGAAGGGCTGATCAATATTGATAACCACAATGCAGATGGTACTTGGGGTAATATTAGTGAATATGGGACACTTACGAGGTACCATTATCTCCGTCAACCCCTAGCACAGCCCAGGCTCCCTCAGTCCCTGCTCTCCTGCCCCCTCAACTCTTCTGCTTGACTCTTCATCTGCAGCTGATCCGCAAGAGGAAGTGTCCATAAACCTCCCCCAGCCCTCAAGTCCTTGCCTGTCCCCACTCCTCTATGCTTCTCCATGTCTTGAAGGGTGGTCCTCATCACAATTGCTGCCGTCGCTACTGGGGCTCTGCAGAGACCATTGCCTATCCCCTGACTCTGACCAGGGCTGGCTCCCCTACCATCTCCCAGTGCTTAGTGGCCCTAGAGCACAAGGTGGACTGTGGTGTCAATTAGCCCAGATGCCCACCCTGAGTGCCAGCTCTATCATGTCTTTGGTCTGTGACCTTGAACAAGTCATTAGCCTCTCTGAGCCTTAGTTCATTCATCTGCAAATTGGGAATGATGATGATAATTGAACTAAAGGTATAATTTTGTGTGTGTGTGTATGTGTGTGTATTGTTAAATAAGAATTACAAATGCTTAGCACAGTGCCTGGCTAAGCATATAGAATGTACTTACTAAGGCCAGGCACAGTGGCTCACCCTTGTAATCCCAGCACTTTGGGAGGCCAAGGAGGGTGGATCACGGGGTCAGGAGATCGAGACCATCCTGGCCAATGTAGTGAAACCCCATCTCTACTAAAAATACAAAAATTAGCTGGGGAGGGAGGCTGAGGCAGCCTTGAATTGCTTGAACCCGGAAGACAGAGGTTGCAGTGAGCTGAAATGGCGCCACTGCACTCCAGCCTGGCTACAGAGTGAGACTCTGTCTCAAAAAAAAAAAAAAAAAAAAAAAGAGAGAGAAAGAAAGAAAAAGAAAAGAAAAAAAAAGAAAATAATTACTAAGCGTTAGCCACTGTTTGTTTTATTGTTATTATTCCCTTCCTGCTGCATTCTCTGGCCACTTTCTCAGGACGGCAATGATGTCTTTCCTGTTGCGGCCTCCGCTGGCTCCAGGGTATCTGGTGGGAAGGCCCTGGGAGGGGACTGAGGGCTCGGAGGAGGTATGCCTGCTGACAGCCTCCCCCGCCACCCTCCCGCAGACCTCGCTGGTGCACCTGCTGAAGACAGTGCGGCTGCTGCGGCTGCTGCGGCTGCTGCAGAAGCTGGAGCGGTACTCTCAGTGCAGTGCTGTGGTGCTCACGCTGCTCATGTCGGTCTTTGCGCTCCTTGCCCACTGGATGGCCTGCATCTGGTACGTCATCGGGCGCCGGGAGATGGAGGCCAATGACCCGCTGCTCTGGGACATTGGTGAGCCACCGACCCCAGACTTTCACAGACCACCTGTCCACCTGTCCCATCCCCAAGCTGATGCCTCCACCAGTACCCACACCCCTCATCCCACATTCCTCTATCCATCCAACAAACATGCGTTGAGCTATTTCTGGATCAAGCATGGGGATATTGATTTGCAGACAAGGGCTCTGTTTTGGGGGGCTGGTGGGGGGAACTCACAGCTTAGCAGGGGAACAAGACCAGTGATCATGATCAAAGTACAATGCAGGAAACACTGATGGTGGAGGGGTGTGTTTCAGGCAGAAGGAGCAGCACGTGAAAAGTCCCTGAAAGAGCCTGGCATCTTTGCCCCCATTAATCCCTCCTTCTCCAGGCTTCATAGCCATGGGCCAGGAGACAGCCCCAGGCCCTTGCAATCCCTCTGAAAGGCCTGTCAGATCCTGGGCATGGTCCCTGACACCTCCCGCTCCTTCACCCCACACCTAGCCCACCACATCAATACCACCTCTCAAATGTCCCTTGAATCTGACCTTTTCTCTCCATCCTGTCTTCCCCTTCCAAGTCCACTCCACCTCCCTTTCTCACCCAGGCCTGTGCAATAGCCTCCCTGCTGATCTCCCAACCCCCTTCTCGTCCCTCCCACAACCACTCTTCTCACCACAGCCAAATGGGTTCTAGGATTCAACGTTGACCTGCCACACTCCTGCTGGGATTCCTTCAGTGGCTTCCCACTGCCCTCCAAATGAAGTCCACACTCAGTGCACACCCTGGGCAGCCCTGTGTCCCCTCTCTCCCCACCTGCCTTCCCGTTCTCCCATGCTCCCTGCGCCGCAGTCACACCAGCCTCTCCCCTGGACCCAGGACGTACTGCTTTCTCACGCTGGGCCTGGAACATATTGTTTTCCTCTCTGGCATCCTCCCTCTTTTGTCTTCCCTCTCCACCTAGATGGATTTTCTGTTCCCTGCCTCACTTGGAACCAATGTTCCTTTGGTTCCATGTGTCTCAATCAAAATGCCCCATCCTAAGGAGCATGCCTTCCAGGCACCATGTCCAGAACCCCCCAGCTGCCAGTGGGTTGGCTTTCCCTAACCTATTAGGATTCCTAACACACCCTATACAATACTTTCCTTCCAGGAGCTCACCCCCCACCTGTAATGATTTATGTCATGTCTCTTTCCCCTCCAGGCTATAGGTTCCACCAGGGCAGGGAGAGTGTTTGGCTGGGTCAATTCCCCAACACTTTGTATACAGCAGGTGCACAATAAACTATTAGTAAGTTTCAGGAGCCTTTGAACAGTCAGCAGTATAGTGAGTTGGCGGCCTTGGACTGCAACTGTAACCAGTGCACCATGGGGAGGCACAGGCCCAGACCGTTCCCCACAGTTCCTGTGCCAACCTGTGTATAAATACTTGCCGAAGGTCAAGCACAGGTGGCTCAGGGAACCCTGGTTCTCCACCGCTGGCACAGCCAGGGCTCCCTGCATCCGTCCACCCTGCAGGCTGGTTGCACGAGCTGGGCAAGCGTCTGGAGGTGCCCTACGTCAATGGCTCAGTGGGCGGCCCATCGCGGCGCAGCGCCTACATTGCGGCACTGTACTTCACTCTAAGCAGCCTTACCAGCGTAGGCTTTGGCAACGTGTGTGCCAACACCGACGCCGAGAAGATCTTCTCCATCTGCACGATGCTCATAGGCGGTGAGGCCAGACCTGCCACGCCTCAGTGGGGCCCTGCGAAGCCCAGCGTGCACGGGGAAACTGAGGCCCAGAGAGGGCAAGGCATCTGCTCGAGGTGTCTACCCAAGTCCAGACAGTCACGCATTCATTCATGGACGTTTCCTGAGTGCCCACTATGTGCTGGCCCTGGGGATGCCACAACCAGGCGTGGCCTCTTGCAACAGGGATGGGAAACCCAGGTTCATGACCTAATGATGGGGAGGCCTGAGAGGAGCATGGGGTGTTACCCATCTCTGGACCACTCCCTATTCCCCATCCCTAGTCTAGTGCCTGGCACCTAGTAGGCACACAGGAGCCCACTGGCTCTTGGCCAGGACAGGGTGGGTTTGGAAGCTGGGGAGGTGGCCAGAGGGTGGCCAGTCCTGACCAGCCCGCTGTTGCTGCTCCAGCCCTGATGCACGCTGTGGTGTTCGGGAACGTGACAGCCATCATCCAGCGCATGTACTCGCGCCGCTCGCTCTACCACAGCCGCATGAAGGACCTCAAGGACTTCATCAGTGTGCACCGCCTGCCGCGGCCGCTCAAGCAGCGCATGCTCGAATACTTCCAGACCACGTGGGCCGTCAACAGCGGCATCGACGCCAACGAGGTAGTGCGCAGGGTCTCCCGTCTTGCCCTCACCCTCCGCGTGGCCCTGCAGTGGCGTGGGGAAGGGGTCGCTGCCCCTCTGGCTTAAAATGGAGGCAGGCCGAGTGTGGCGGCTCACACCTGTAATCCCAGCATTTTGGGAGGCTGAGGCAGGTGGGTCACTTGAGGTCAGGAGTTGAAGACCAGCCTGGGCAACAGGGTGAAACCCTGTCTGCTAAAAATATGAAAATTAATCAGCTGTGGTGGTGCACACCTGTAATCCCAGCTACTCGGGAGGCTGAGGCACGAGAATCACTTGAACCAGGGAGGCAGAGGCTGCAGTGAGCCAAGATCATGCCAGTGAACTCCAGCCTGGGTGACAGAGCTAGACTCTGTCTCAAAAAAATAAAATAAAATAAAATGGAGGCGCCGGGCGCGGTGGCTCACGCCTGTAATCCCAGCACTTTGGGAGGCCGAGGTGGGCGGATCACAAGGTCAGGAGATCAAGGCCATCCTGGCTAACACGGTGAAACCGTCTCTACTAAAAATACAAAAAATTAGCCGGGCATGGCGGCATGTACCTGTAGTCCCAGCTACTCAGGAGGCTGAGGCAGAAGAATGGCGTGACCCCGGGAGGCGGAGCTTGCAGTAAGCCGAGATTGCACCACTGCACTCCAGTTTGGGCGACAGAGTGAGACTCTGTCTAAAAATATATATATATAAATAAAAAATAGCCAGGTGCGGTGGCTCATGCCTGTAATCCCAGCACTTTGGGAGGCCGAGGTGGGTGGATCACGAGGTCAAGAGATCGAGACCATCCTGGCTAACACGGTGAAACCGCGTCTCTACTAAAAATGCAAAAAATCAGCCGGGCATGGTGGCGGGAGCCTGTAGTCCCGGCACTCGGGAGGCTGAGGTAGGAGAATGACGTGAACCCGGGAGGCGGAGCTTGCAGTGAGCCAAGATCCGGCCTGGGCGATAGAGCCAGACTCCGTCTCAAAAATAGTAATAATAATAATAAATAAAAGTAAAAATAAAAAATAAATAAATAAAATAAAACGGAGGCAAACAGGGCCCCAGGGGTGAGGTATTGTTCACAAGGGCACACACTCACCCAAAATACAAATTCTTGTTTCTTTTTTTTTTTTTCTTTTTTTGAGAAGGAGTCTTGCTCTGTTGCCCAGGCTGGAGTGCAGTGGCGTGATCTCGGCTCACTGCAACCTCTGCCTCCCAGGTTCAAGGAATTCTCCTTCCTCAGCTTCCTGAGAATCTGGGATTACAGGCAACTGCCACCACACTCGGCTGATTTTTGTATTTTTAGTAGATATGGGGTTTCACCATGTTGGTCAGGCTTGTCTTGAGCCCTTGACGTCTTGATACGCCTGCTTCAGCCTCCCAATTTGCTGGGATTACAGGCGTGCACCACCACAGCCGGCCAAATTCTTGTTTCTTTGCATTTGAATATGGGAGTGAAAGAGCTCAGGGCCCAGCTGATGCCACTCTCCCTTCTGCCAACATTTCCTGAGTGCCTGCTTTGGGCCAGCCTTGGTGCTGGGCACAGGGAGCTTAGAGATGATGACACTCAGCCCTGGCCCTCAGGGAGACCCAGAATGGTGAGGGAGGCAGACAGATGAACAGAGTGTGGCGGTGAATGGGGCTGTAAAGGAGGGATGTTGGTGACGTTGGGTCCTCGTTGTGCCTGGGCGGGGAGGAGTCAAGGAAGGTGGCACAGAAGAAGGGACATCACAGAGGACAAGAAGGAAATCAGCCTGCTATAGGAAGGCCATCCCTGGTAGAAAGGGTCATAGGGACACAGGTCCAGAAGTGATGGCACAAAAGAGCAGAGTGGGTGCTTTAGGAAACTGAAAGCGGCTCCGTAAGCCTGCAGGAACAGGCATGTGAGTGCTGCAGAGGGAGAAGGCAGGGCAGGAGGGCACGACATGGGCTGGGAGGCAGCAGGCCCAGCTCAGGGATGGCCTGGAATTTAGATGTTATCCTGCGTAATGTTTACACTGGGGAGTGGTGTGGGGATCTCAGAGGGAATGGATTGGTGAGGTATCTCTGAGAATGGGATCTGTGGGATGTGATCTCCTGCTGGTTGCAGAAGAGCTCAGAGTTGCAGACTCCCAGATTTCTGGCTTAGGCCAAGGGTGGGGATGGAGGCGTAACAGGAGGAAGATGGGGCTTTGGGATGAAGGTGAGAGTCCCGGGTCAGACCAGGAGGAGGGTATGGTGCCTGGGGGAGGTCCAGAGGGAGGTTGCCCAGTAGGTGGATGGGAATCAGCTCTTGGCTGGGTGCAGTGCTCAAGCCTGTAATCCCAGCACTTTGGAAGGCTGAGGTGGGCAGATCATCTGAGGCTGGGAGTTTGAGACCAGCCTGGCCAACACTGTGAAACCCTGTCTCTACTAAAAATACAAAATTAGCTGGATGTGGTGGTGCACACTTGTAATCCCACCTATTCAGAAGACTGAGGCAGGAGAATCACTTGAATCTGGGAGGCCGAGGTTGCAGTGAGCTGAGATCATGCCATTGCACTCCAGCCTGGGTAACAGAGCGAGACTCTGCCTCAAAAAAAAAGAAAAGGCCGGGCGCGGTGGCTCACGCCTGTAATCGCAGCACTTTGGGAGGCCGAGATGGGCGGATCACGAGGTCAGGAGATCGAGACCATCCTGGCTAACACGGTGAAACCCCGTCTCTACTAAAAAAAAACACAAAAAAACTAGCCGGGCGAGGTGGCAGGCGCCTGTAGTCCTAGCTACTCCGTAGGCTGAGGCAGGAGAATGGCATAAACCCGGGAGGCGGAGCTTGCAGTGAGCCGAGATCCGGCCACTGCACTCCAGCCTGGGTGACAAAGCAAGACTCCATCTCAAAAAAAAAAAAAAAGAAAGAAAAAAGAAAAAAGAAATCAGGTCTGGACTCAGAGTTAGGGCTCAGGACAATCACGTAGTGGGGAAGCCATGGGGCCAGTTGCCATGATGCAGGAAGAGTGTGGAAAGTGAGAGTCTGGGGTGTTGGCTGAGGAAGAGGAGCCTGGGAGGAAATGAGGAAGTGAGCAATGGGAGAGGTGGGAGGAACCGGGAGGAAGCCCCTCACGGGAGCCCAGGGGGGCTGAGGGGAGAGTTCAACAAGCCAGGGTGGCCAAGGGGCTCCATATGAGGATGTGAACATGGAATGTGGCCCTAAGAGGTCATTGGTAGTGCCCAAGGTCTAATAACAACTCTGCATTTTACAGACTGAGATACAAACTGGGATCTTGAGGCCCAGCGAGCGGAAATGGGTTGCCCAAGGTCCACAGGGACTTAGGAGCCAAGCTGACTCCTGGTCTCCTGACTCCCAGTTGAAGGCTGACCCCCAAGAGACAGCTCCTGAATGATGGGGTTAAGTGACTGCTATGTAGCCATAGCGGGGAACTGATGGGAGAAGACCTGGTCTCTGCCCCTGAAATTGGGTTTCAAGGTTCACGCAGCAAGCAAAATTGACGTTAGACACAGAGGTTGTACTGAAGGTCTGGAATGGGTGACTTCAAAGCAAGGGCAAGAGGAATTCTCTCTTTGAAGACAGCTCAGCACATTTGTAGACTCAAGTAGTAGCTGCAGGGGGATGGCCAGAATGACCTATGCCCCTTATGCAGTTACTGCGTGACTTCCCAGACGAGCTGAGAGCTGACATTGCTATGCACCTGAATCGGGAGATCTTGCAGCTGCCGCTGTTCGGGGCAGCCAGCAGGGGCTGCCTGCGGGCCCTATCTCTGCACATCAAGACCTCGTTCTGCGCTCCGGGCGAGTACCTGTTGCGCCGTGGGGATGCCCTGCAGGCACACTACTATGTCTGCTCCGGCTCACTTGAGGTGCTCCGAGACAACATGGTGCTGGCCATCCTGGGTAAGGACCCCGTCACCCCTGATTACCTACCCCGGAACCACCCCCAACTCCCCGCTGCCGAGGACTTGGGAGTGGCCAGGATTCTAGGGAATGGGATACTCCTTGTGGATACCTACAGTTCCTGCTGAGGAATACTCTCTTGGTCCCTTCACCCTATGACCATTCCCTTTTGACAATTCCCCTCTGATTATCCCCTAATCCCCTTAGGCATCCCTCAACCCATCAACCCCTCCCAGTGACTGTCCCCCAGCTCAACTGATCCTTTCCCATTGTTCCACTTCCCAACCCCATTGACCCTAAACTCCAGTCACTTTTACCCTCTAACTGACCTGATCCCTCCGGCCATTGTGATTTTTATCACCCAATTACATCGATCATTCCTCTGGCCCTACTCACTCCCACTGACTGTCTCCCAACCTCACCAGTCATTCTCCACTGACCTTTTCCCAATTCCATTGGTTATTTCCACCAGTCCCATTGACTGGCCCACCATCAACCGTCCTTCAAACACACTGACCACCCCTCAAATCCACTGAGCACCTCCAGCTGATATCCTTTTGTTCCCACTGCCCCAGCTGACTGTCCCCATCCCTTACCTACAGGGAAGGGGGACCTGATTGGAGCAGATATCCCTGAGCCGGGGCAGGAGGCTGGGTTGGGAGCAGACCCAAGCTTCGTGCTGAAGACCAGTGCTGATGTGAAAGCTCTGACCTACTGTGGCCTGCAGCAGCTGAGCAGCCAAGGGCTGGCTGAGGTCCTGAGGCTCTATCCTGAGTATGGGGCTGCCTTCCGGGCTGGCCTGCCCCGGGACCTCACCTTCAACCTGCGCCAGGGCTCTGACACCAGTGTATGTACACCCCTGATGGCCGCCATCCTTCCAGAGTCCCTTCCTCCAAAGCAGACCTCCCCAGCCTGAGAGTCCCATGAGCCTCCCTCCACCCTAAAAACATCATGCCTGAAGCCCAGGCACCCTACTCCATTGCCCCTTACCTGCTTCATACCTTCCAACCCTGCTGACACTACACTGGCCATCACCCAGGCCCCTGGCCGTCTCTCATCACCTTCTACTCCCAACTCTACTGCCCCATCTCCACTGACCACCCCTCAGCCTCACTCCAGACTCCTGACTCCTTCAAAGGACCCTCCCTTTGCTTCTTTGTGTGTGTGTGTGTGTGTGTGTGTGTGTGTGTGTGTGTGTGTGACAGTCTCGCTCTGTCACCCAGCCTGGAGTGCAGAGGTACGATCTTGGCTCACTGCAACCTCCGCCTCCTGGGTTCAAGTGATTCTCCTGCCTCAGTCTCCCAAGTAGCTGGGATTACAGGTGTGCACACCATGCCTGACTAATTTTTGTATTTTTAGTAGAGACAGGGTTTCGCCATGTTGGCCAGGCTGGTCTCAAACTCCTGACCTCAGGTGATCTGCCCGCCTCACCCTCCCAAAGTGCTGGGATTACAGGCGTAAGCCACCATGCCCAGCCACGACCCTGCCTTTAGAAACAACCACCTCATGTGCTCCTCTTTCAAGCCCCTCTCTGGACGGTGCATCATCGCCTGGGACTTCCCCTTCTTCTCTCACCAAATGTCTCCTGAGTCCACTGTGTTTTAGGCTCTGGGCCAGGCCTGTACATTACACTTTGGGCCTTGGTCTTTTGCTGCTTTTCAGTCTCACTTTGCTATGCAGTGTTTGTTTGAGTTAGAGTTGTAGTTTCTGACTCAGCTCCACAAAAGACCCCACATTCTCAACCCCATAACACTGTTGGGTGGGACAGGGAGGGGCTGCGCTCTGGCCGCGGGGAGGCGGGAGTCGGCTTGAACTCTCCTATGTCTCCACAGGGCCTCAGCCGCTTTTCCCGATCCCCTCGCCTCTCCCAGGTAACACCCACTTCCTGGGTGGGGTTGAATTGCCCTGGGGAGAGGGTGAGATGGGGAGCAGCGTCCTCCTTTCCATGGATGGGGAGCTGCATCCGCCGGTGAAGGCTCTTACTTAATGAAGGGGTCTGTGGTCACTGTCGTGCGACATCAGCTGCCCCCTCTGCCCGCAGCCCCGCTCAGAAAGCCTCGGCTCCTCCTCAGACAAGACGCTGCCATCCATCACAGAGGCCGAGAGTGGCGCGGAGCCTGGGGGTGGTCCCAGGCCCCGACGGCCCCTCCTGCTGCCCAACCTCAGTCCAGCACGGCCTCGGGGCTCCCTGGTCAGCCTTTTGGGCGAGGAGCTGCCCCCATTCTCAGCCCTTGTCTCCTCTCCTTCCTTATCCCCGTCCCTGTCCCCTGCCCTGGCTGGCCAGGGCCACAGCGCCTCCCCTCACAGCCCCCCCAGGTGCTCTGCTGCCTGGAAGCCCCCTCAGCTTCTCATTCCCCCACTGGGAACCTTTGGACCTCCGGACCTCAGTCCCCGGTGAGATGCTAGCCTCCCCTCCCTTCCCCAAACCCCTACTGGCTTCCAGAACCTTCTCTGGGCTCTATCCAAACAGTGCTTCATCCTGTCTCTGCCCGTGTGCCCACCGCACCCTTCCAACCACAGCCTGCAACCCCAACCCACTTTGACCGCCGCTCTTGCTCCGCCCCCTGGCACTGCTGCCCCCAGTTCCCCTCTGTCTGCTCTGCTCTGGCCCTTACCCTCACCCCATGGTGCTGATGAGCACTACCCTGTCCCCAGGATAGTGGATGGCATTGAGGACTCTGGCAGCACAGCTGAGGCCCCTTCATTCCGGTTCAGCAGGAGGCCTGAGCCGCCAAGGCCCCGCTCCCAGGTGCCCCCTACAGGTAAGGGCCAACAGTGGACTTCAACCCCGTCATCCATCTGCCCATCCACCTGTCCATCCATCCCATATGTAGTAGGGGCCTACCATGTACCAGGTGCCATCCTGGGAATACAGAGATAAAACAGACCTGGCCCATGCTCTTGGAGTGAGTCTAGCAGGGAGACACCTCTGTATACAGATAAACAATTCCAGATGCTAAATACCATGACAGACAAGAACTGGACTCTGGTAGAAGAGGAAGGTGCCCACTGGACTTCCTTCTAGAGGAGGGGATGCTTGGGTTGCTGCTTAAAGGGTGGGATCTTGAAGGATGGAGCAAAACGGTTATTGAGCTGGGCATGGTGGCTCATGCCTGTAATCCTGGCACTTTGGGAGGCTGATGAGGGTGGATCACCTGAGGTCAGGAGTTCGAGACCAGCCTGGCCAATATGGCGAAACCCCATCTCTACTGAAAATACAAAAATCTGGCCGGGCGCGGTGGCTCAAGCCTGTAATCCCAGCACTTTGGGAGGCCGAGACGGGCGGATCACAAGGTCAGGAGATCGAGACCATCCTGGCTAACATGGTGAAACCCCGTCTCTACTAAAAATACAAAAAACTAGCCAGGCGAGGTGGCGGGCGCCTGTAGTCCCAGCTTCTCGGGAGGCTGAGGCAGGAGAATGGCGTAAACCCGGGAGGCGGAGCTTGCAGTGAGCTGAGATCCGGCCACTGCACTCCAGCCTGGGCGACAGAGCGAGACTCCGTCTCAAAAAAAAAAAAAAAAAAGAAAATACAAAAATTAGTCAGGTGTGGTGGTGCACACCTGTAATCCCAGTTCCTCGGAAGGCTGAGGCAGGAGAATCGCTTGAACCTGGGAGACAGAGGTTGCAGTGAGCTGACAGCACACCACTGCACTCCACCCTGGGCAACAGAGTGAGACTCCATCTCAGACAAAAAAAAAAACCAAAAAACAGCTTTTGAAAGGCATGAAAACCAGAGGATGTTGTGTTTAGACACCACAGAGAAGCTCCGTACCAAGATAGGACGAGGCGCGGGATGAGACTGGAGAGTTACACAGGGGCCTCAAAACCAGGCTAAGGAGTTTAGGTTTCCCATCTCACAGACCCTAGAGCTTTTTCTCCCCCTGCTCTTCGCCTGCCCAATGACAGGAGGGTTCCAGCCCAAGTTATAGGCTCAGGTATTAATGCTCCATGAACTCACCTGCATCCCTTCACCCTGCAGGGACCAGGCCCAGCCCAGAATTGGCCAGTGAGGCTGAGGAGGTGAAGGAAAAGGTTTGCCGGCTGAACCAGGAGGTGGGTTGGGGTTGGCTCAGAGATGCGCCTGATATAACAGCATTTCAGGCCCGACGCAGTGGCTCACTTGAGGTCAGGAGTTTGGGACCAGCCTGGCCAACATGATGAAACCCTGTCTCTACTAAAAATACAAAAATTAGCCAGATGCCTGTAGTCCCAGCTACTTGGGAGGCTGAGGCAGGAGAATCGCTTGAACCTGGGAAGCGGAGTTTGCAGTGAACCAAAATCGCACCATTGCACTCCAGCCTGGGCGACAGGGCAAGACTCTGTCTCAGAAAAAAAAAAAAAATTCATGCTAGCTAGATGACCTTGGGCAAGTCCCACAGCTGCTCTGAACTTAAACTTCCTCATCGAAAATGGGGAAATAGTAATATGTGCTTCCCAGAGTTTTGAGGATGCAATGAGAGTGCAAATGTGCCTGGTCCAGTCCCTGGCATGTCATAGGCACTCGGTACCAGTTGGTTCCCTTCCTCCCCGACTGGCTCAGGTTTCCCAGCCTGATAAGAGGATCTCTTCTCCCTCCACTACTGTGGGACTCTCTCTTGCCCAGGCCCCACCTCTTTCCCTTACCCCAGCAGTGGGGAATGAGTGTAAGCAGATGCGGGGGCAGGGGACAGGGAGGCTGAGAGGCCTTCAGGCCTGGGGGACCTGGATCTAGACGTCTGAATCCTGTCCAGGAAGAACCTAGATCCTACATGCTGAGGCGCAGCCTCTGCCTCCTCCCCAAGGGATCTCAGAGTTGTCACCACAGAGCAACCAGGCCCAGTCCCTGGGAACTGGCTTTCCCTGTGTTCTGATAAACATGGGGCATCCCAGAGGGGCGGCGCCTGGGCTGGTTCAGGCCCTGGGGCCTGGGCGGGGCTGGTGCTTGTTCAGCAAGCTTGAGGGCAAGTCCACTCAAGGCCTCGGGCATCCTTCAGTTCTAGGCCAGTGGTTCCCAAACAAGTATCTATCAGAACTACCTGATAGGCCGGGTGGGGTGGCTCACGCCTGTAATCCCAGCACTTTGGGAGGTTGAGGTGGTTGGATCACGAGGTCAGGAGATCAAGACCATCCTGGCTAACACGGTGAAACCCCGTTTCTACTAAAAATACAAAAAATTAGCCGGGTGAGGTGGCACATGCCTATAGTCCCAGCTACTCGGGGGGCTGAGGCAGGAGAATCGCTTGAACCTGGGAGACGGAGGTTGCAGTGAGCCGAGATCGTGCCAGTGCACTCCAGCCTGGGCAACAGAGTGAACCTCCATCTCAAAAAAAAAAAAAAAAAAGAAAAGAAAAAAAAAGAACTACCTGACAACCTATTGAGTGCAGATTTCTGGGCCTCTTAGGATTGGGAATGTCTGGGGTGGGGCCCAGAAATGTGCATTTTAAAAAGTTGATTCTATACTCACTGAAGTTTGAAAAGCACAGATAGAGACCCTTGAGCCTGCGATAGGATCAGCTGAGAATAAGGCTGTCACTTCACAGATGTGTGGCCTCTTTGAGCACATTTTTCCACATCTTGGGAAAGCTCACGCATGTGTGTGTGTAGGGGAAGAATACAATATCTGCTGCCCCAAATCCTTTCTGGAAAGAGACTGGGGCATTTTCCATCTGGGCAAAAATAACCCTCATCCTGCCTTTCTCCCAGGGTGGCCATGAGCAGAAAGTGACTGTGAAGGAGCTTTGTAAACTGGAGAGGGGGGTGCACCTGGTTATTACTGTGGCGCCTGTGAAACAACTCAATGTGTTTTCAACAGATCTCTCGTCTCAATCAGGAGGTGTCTCAGCTTAGCCGGGAGCTGCGGCACATCATGGCCCTGCTGCAGGCCAGGCTGGGTCCGCCAGGCCACCCAGCAGGCTCCGCTTGGACCCCAGACCCTCCTTGTCCACAGCTGAGGCCACCAGGCCTCTCTCCTTGTGCGTCCAGACCATCACCCACCCTCCAGGATACTACGCTTGCTGAAGTTCACTGCCCAGCCAGTGTGGGGACCATGGAGACAGGGACTGCGCCCCTGGACTTGAGACCTTCCATATTGCCCCCCTACCCCTCAGAGCCTGACCCTCTGGGACCCTCTCCAGTGCCAGAGGCCTCACCCCCAACCCCAAGCCTCATGAGGCACAGTTTCCAGTCCAGGTCAGACACGTTCCACTGACCCTGGCCCAGGGCCCAGGCCTGTCTGGGGTGGGCATTGCCACTCACCACTCAGGGAGGACCTGGGCCCCTTGGCTTCCTGCCTTGGGGTCAGCAGCCACCAGCTGGCCTGGTTGGCTCTGGATTTCTGGACTTTTTAACCAAGCGTGGTTACCTCCGACGCTATTCCCTTTTCCAAGCCTTCCCCAACTTCCCCCTCTGTGAGGGGAGCCACCTGAGGGCTGTGGAACCCAGCAGGCATGAGATGAACCGCAGTGCCCATTGGGCTGGGCAGATGAGATCCTACTTTCTCCCCAGGACCTGGAGGCAGGTAGAGATGGGGGAGCAGAGGGGATGGGCAAGGGAGCCAGCTCCAGCCTAGGACATGAAGGCAAGACCAGGCAGGATCTTAGCGTCTATAGCAAGAGACAGGTTGCAGGATTTTGCCTGAAGATAGCTTAGTGATATTGTGAGGTCTTCTGTCTCAGCCCCTGGGTCTCTGCTGAAGACCTTAAGAGCAATGTTACCTAGAGAGGGGTAGGTTTGAGATGCTGCTTGGAATTTGAGCAACCCACGATTTCTTAGGCCGCCCACCATGAGCCCAGGCTGGAGAGGCTCACCTCATCCCACAGCCCACACAGGAAACAAACGGATGGCTCCAGATATGTGCTCTTTGGCTCTCACAGCATTATTTTCAAAATATGAGCTAGTTCCAATATTAAAAATGAGATAGGGCCGGGTGCGGTGGCTCACACCTATAATCCTAGCACTTTGGGTGGCTGAGGTGGGCGGATCACCTGAGGTCGGGAGTTCAAGACCAGCCTGACCAACATGCAGAAACCCCATCTCTACTAAAAATACAAAATTAGCCGGGCGTGGTAGTGGACACCTGTAATCCCAGCTACTCGGGAGGCTGAGGCAGGAGAATCACTTGAACCCAGGAGGCGGAGGTTGCAGTGAGCCAAGATCGCACCACTGCACTCCAGCCTAGGCGACAGAGCGAGACAATGTCTCAAAAAAAAAAAAAAAAAAAAAAAAAAAAGAGATTATACAGGACTACAGATATTCCAGTTTCTCTTAAAAAAAGTAGGACTGGGCACAGTGGCTCATGCCTGTAATCCCAGTCCTTTGGGAGGCCAAGGTGGGAGGATCGCCTGAGCCCATGAGTTTGAGATCTGCCTTAGCAACATAATGAGACCCGATCTCTATAAAGAGATATATATATATGTTTGTTTTTTTTTTCAGACGGAGTCTCGCTCTGTCGCCCAGGCTGGAGTGCAGTGGCACAATCTCAGCTTACTTCAAGCTCCGCCTCCCGGGTTCATGCCATTCTCCTTCCTCAGCCTCCCAAGTGGCTGGGACTATAGGCGCCCGCCACCACACCCGGCTAATTTTTTGTATTTTTAGTAGAGACGGGGTTTCACTGTGTTAGCCAGGATGGTCTCGACCTCCTGACCTCATGATCCGCCCACCTCAGCCTCCCAAAGTGCTGGGATTACAAGTGTGAGCCACCATGCCCAGCCTAAAAAAGTATTTTTAAAATTAGCCAGGTGTAGGCTCAGCGTGGTGGCTCATGCCTGTAATCCCCGCACTTTTGGGAGGCCAAGGCGGGCAGATCACCTGAGGTCGGGAGTTTGAGACCAGCCTGGCCAACATGCAGAAACCCCGTCTCTACTGAAAATACAAAAATTAGCTGGGCATGGTGGTGCATGTCTGTAATCCCAGCTACTCGGGAGGCTGAGACAGGAGAATCCCTTGAACCCAGGAGGCGGAGGTTGCAGTGAGCCGAGATCGTGCCATTGCACTCAAGTCTGGGCAACAAGAGTGAAACTCCGCCTCAAAAATAAATAAATAAATAAATAAAAGCCAGGTGTAGTGGTGAGTGCCTGTGGTTCCAGCTACTCCAGAAGCTGAGGTGGGGGGATGACTTGAACCCACGAGTTCAAGACCAGCGTGGGGAACATAGCAAGACACCCCCCCCCAACCCATCTCTATAAAAATAAAAAGATTAGCCAGGTGTAGTGGTGTGTGCCTATGATCCCAGCTACTCTGGAGGCTGAGGTGGGAGGATCACCTGAGCCCAGGAGGTTGAAGCTGCAGTGAGCAGTGATCACACCACTGCACTCCAGCCTGGGTGACAGAGTGAGACCTTGTCTCAAACAAACAAACAAAAAAACCTCAGGACATCTGGCTACCATGGGCCAACATTCCATCTGGCAATAATTGGCAATCAGCTGGGGCTGGGTGGCCACTGTCCTCTTTACATGGGATCTGCTCTGCACTCTGCTTCGCTGTCACACGTTTCTTGATCATCTCCCGACACCCGGCTAGCTTCCCTTGTTTGAAATTTTTGTCTGGTCTCTGTGGGTATTTGAGTTCCCAAAACTTGAGTTCATCAGAACTACCTGAGATCCTATTAAAATGCAGATTCTGCCAGGCGCGGAGGCTCAAAAAAATAAAAAAATAAAAAGCAGATTGCTGGGCCTCACCCAATTTGGAATGTCAGGGGTGGAGCCCAAGGGTTGAGTTTGCAACCCGTGCCTTACCTAACAGTGTGTTCCCAGGTCCCTGTGCCCAACAGGTGCTTTTTGGGCCCAGTAATGTCTGCTTCTACTCCTAGGCGTGGGTCTGTCAACATCTCTGTTTCTGTCTCTCTGCAGGCTGTCTCTCAAGGTGGTCTCTTGCGCTGCTAGCAACTCAAAAATCCCAACAGCACTCCCTATCCTTCCCCTGACCCCAGACCGCTGCCAAGCCTGTTCTCCCCCATTACAACATGGTCTCACTCAGGGCCTGGACTGCTCCAAAACTCACCCAGGTCTCCAGCTCTCCTCTACCACCCACCACCCTGGGCTCACTTTTGGATAGGAAATAAACTCTTTATTTTTGTAGTTGTTGGCTCTGGGTGTTTCTGGGGGTTAGTCTGAGAGCCCCAGGGCTTTGGAGGAGCCAACACAGCAATCATTCCCCACCCTCACCCCCGCTGCACCCCAGAGCCCTGTTGCTATCTTTAGGAAGGGCAGAGGCACCAGCCAATCTACTTGGCACCACATTCACACCACCAGGGGCCCCAGGGATGAGGGAAAAACTTAATTAGTCACTATGGGCCTATTATACCCGCTTCTCTCCCCTGCACACCAGTCACAGCCATATACACACACAGTATGTGGAAAGGATAGAGTCCTGACTTTGGCCCACCTCCAGCCTTGGAAAGGTGGGCCCAGGGGACTACCCATCCCTCCCATATAAGGAACTGTTCAAGAGCTGGGTATGGCAAGGGGGCTGGGGGAAGAGCTTGTCACCAGCCAGAACCTGCTAGGAATCCCTCTCTGCCCCATCCCCTCTGTCCTCCCAACAAGCCCTCTCTTCCCTCTTCCTTTTCACTTCTCATGATCACTGGCGTGGAAGGGGGTCTTGTGTGTTACGGATGTAAGAAAGAGACGCCCTGGTGACTAGATGGAACTAGATGTGGGCACAGTTTTGTGGCAGGTTGTCCAAGGCAGGTAAATTCTCCAGCTGAGGCTCCAAGATATGCCTGGTGTTGGCCAGTGTTAGAGGCACAATGGCCACAGCTGTCCCTGGTGAGCTTTGATTCCACACAGGTTTTCCGTAGTGTCCCTGGAGGGTGAGATGCAAAAGAACAGGAGGTACTGGTCTGTGTTGAGAGGTAAGGGTGGGAGGAATCAGGAGCGGGCCCCATCCATATTGAGACGAGTAGAAGAAACAAATATTCCTGATCCATATGGGGGGGTGCAGAGTGGGGGTAGTTCTAGTCTTTATTTGCGGATGGAGAGGGCCCAGGCAGAGATTGTCCAGCTCTGTATTCCGTGTCAGAGAGAAGAGCTGACCCTGGCTGGGAGCAGGGGAAGGCAGAGGCAGAGATGGTCTTTGTGCCGGCCCCCTGCACCAAGTAGGAGGTGGTGGCAGAAGCTCTCCGTTTGATCTCACCCAGCATCCTGTAGAGAACCCTTCCTACAGCGCTTTCATCGCCTTCCCCATCACAGACGCCCCCAGCAATCGGGCTTCCCAAGCTGACTTGGCCGGAAAGTGCAGACAGGGGCTTCTCCAGATCGGCAAGTTCAAAGGACTGAGGCCTCGCATGCATATTCATTCGCACCATGTTTCTTCTTTCCCAATTCTGCACACACAGTCCTCTGCCTTCTTCCAACGCTCCACCACCCGCCTTCCCTCGGGGCGTCCGGAACCGGCGGTGACCGGGTGGCAGGCTTGGCCTTAAAAAGTTCCCGGCCATAGGCTGGGCGCAGTGACTCAGGCCTGTAATCTCAGCACTTTGAGAGGCCGAAGAGGGCGGATCACCTGAGGTCAAGAGTTCGAGACTAGCCTGGCCAACATGGTGAAACCCCGTCTCTACTAAAAATACAAAAATTAGCCGGGCGTGGTGGTGTGTGCCTGTAATCCCAGCTACTCGGGAGGCTGAGGCAGGAGAATCGCTTGAACCCGGGAGTCGGAGGTTGCAGTGAGCCGAGATCGCGCCACTGCAATCCAGCCTGGGCGACAGAGTGAGACTCCGTCTCAAAAAAAATAAAAAGTTCCCGGCCGGGCTCGGCCTTGTAGTCAGCCAGCTCCAGCCTAAGCCCAAGTCCCAGGCAGCCACGGACTCCTCCCATCGCCACGAACTACAAGTCCCGCGATCCCTCGCGCGCGCCCTCCCGCCACTCCCGCGTTCCTACCGGCGCCGCTGGGTAGGTCGGCCAAGAGTGCCTCCCATTGGCTTCTCCGCCCTGTCAATCACCTGGGAGTATTGAGGGGCGGGGCGGAGGTGGAGATCCGGATCCGGAGCGGCTGAAAGGCGGAAGTGGAGGCCGGAGCCTGGGACACCGCCGGGGGGGAGAGAAGCAGAGCCCGTCCGAGCCCCGGCCCCAAGTAACGCCGCCGCCCCGGAGCCGCCGTGAGTATGCCTGTCCCAGGACCTGGTGTCTCGCCTGCGTTGAAGCATCTCCAGGGCAGCCCTTCCTCCCGCCCAGCCCCAGTTTAGGGGGATACTGACCCCTCCCCCGACCCGTAGCCCCCCCTTGAGGGGTTCCCCAGGCGTCGGGCCGCAGGAGATGGGGAGCTTCTTTCCTTAGCTTACCTACCTTTCGTGAGCCTTAAGGAAACCGCTATGACTGTCCTCTGGCCTGTCCATTCCAGTTGTGGGAGAGAGGTGCCTAAGTTCCGCTCCCCCTGCTCCCAGAATCGGAGGATCTTTGCCAGGTGTGAAGGAACCTGTCCCTCTTCTCTTTTAGAAGTGACGGAGAGTGCTGTCTGTCGCCGTTTTCCTTCCTGCTGTCCCACAAAACCAGTTGTCCCCTCCAGCCCTAGAGGAATATCTCGATTTCCTTTGGGGGAGGGGGTCGTCTGGGTGAGACCGTTCCACACGCACAGAAGTGTGTTGGCGCTCCCGCAACTCCTTACTTCCTCTCTTTCCTCAAGCCAGAGAACCAACCAGGACCTCAGCAGAGTTTAAAGTTTGGGTCACTTACTGGCAATGAGCTGTTTTCTTGCTTTGCCCCTTCTGTCTCCCAGCCCCTGTTCTCTAGTTATGTTGTTCTCTGAGTGTCTCTCTCTTCCTGACTCTGAAGAATTTAGCTGAGGTTTGCTCAATTCTAGCTATAGATCACAGATCAGGGTGGATGTGCCCATTCATTATCTTCTTTCCCCTCCCCCTTGCTCCAGGCTCAGCTGTGTCCTCCCAGAGCACGTGAGTGGTTTCCAAGCCGCCTCAAAGGGACTGCTTCTTTTGGGACTGCTGTCCGGGTGTCTATAGGGAGGAGAATAAGACCCAAAATGAGGAGTCTGGAATTGAAGGGCTATCTCTTTCCCACTCCCAAACACACACACACCCCCCACGCTGAGCAACAGGTCCATGGCACGCCAGGGTCTGTCTCCAGTCCCGTCTGGGCTTGGACTTATTACTGAGGACTAAGTCAAGTTCACAATGGCAGTTCAGGATTTTTAACTGTAGCCCAAGGAATTCCCATACATGCCAGAAAGTGCAGGTTCCCTCAAGCATGTTGACTATGATCCTTGTCTGTTGCTTGGGGCTTTGGTGTGTGAAATAGCTGCTGTCTCAGACCAAGCTTTGTTATGTGGCCAAAGTACAGGCCGGAGACTGTGCCTTAATGAGGAGTAGCCTGGCTCTGAGGCCATGACCGATCCTTGCTATCTACAGTGAAGGAAGGGACAGAAAGCCATGCAGTTTGTGGGAACTTCTGTAGCACTTCAGTGTTCTGGGCTACCTTTACCACCCAAGTGTTCTGGGCTACCTTTACCACCCTTGCGTGCCACTTAAAAGTGCTGTCTTTTGACCTTGAGGTGTGTTTGAGTGCTTCTGGACAGCGGCTAGTGTCTGATTCCTACATTCTTTTGAGTAGACCTAGGATGTACTTATTTCACTTTTTTGTTTGTTTATTTTCGAGATGGAGTCTTGCTCTATCCTCCAGGCTAGAGGAGTGCAGTGGCGTGATCCCGGCTCACTGCAACCTCTGCCTCCTTGGTTCAAGTGATTCTCCTGCCTCAGCCTCCCAAGTGTCTGGGATTAACAGGCATCCACCACCACGCCCTACTAATTTTTGTATTTTTAGTAGAGAAGGCGTGTCACCATGTTGGCCAGGCTGGTCTCGAACTCCTGACTTCAGGTGATCCACCCGCCTCAGCCCCCCAAAGTGCTGGGATTACAGGTGTGAGTCACTGTGTGCGGCCTACTTATTTCACTTTTTATTGGACAACAGAAGAAGCCTTCGTTATTAGGGTCAACAGCTGGATCACAAGCTCTGTATCTGGGTGGGTTCCTTTGGGGCTCATTGGAGACTTCTTCAGCCAATCTAGTTTCTCTGATCTGGTCAGCCTGGGCATCTGAGCGGCAGGGCCAGAGAGGCCTGACTGCTCACTGGCCATTGGTCTCTGACCAGACTTACGTCTTCAGGAGTAGAACGTAGTTTGTCACTCTTCTTGAGTGCTGGGATGAGGCCGACCAGGCTTCTGAGGAGATCTTCTTTCCTTTATCTGGACATGGTCTCCCAGCTCTGACTCTGAAACGAATTTTTTTTTTTTTTTTAGACAGAGCTTTGTTTGTTGCCCAGGCTGGAGTGCAGTGGCGCAGTCTTGGCTCACTGCAGCCTCCGCCTCCTGAGATCAAGGGATTCTCCTGCCTCAGCCTCCTAAGTAGCTGGGATTATAGGCATGTGCCACCATGCCCAGCTAATTTTTGTATTTTTAGTAGCAGCAGGGTTTCACCATGTTGGCCAGGCTGGTCTGGAACTCCTGACCTCAGGTGATCCACCCACCTCAGCCTCCCAAAGTGCTAGGATTACAGGTGTGAGCCACCACACCTGACCTGAAATGACTTTTGAAGGGGAAGCTCTGCCATTTAGAGAGACGAGGAAGGCCTCAGTGCTTTGGGTCGTTATGCAGCCACTTCTGGCATCCAGAAATTATAGAGTCCAAGGAGAGGTCTCACTCTGCCTAGCAGAAAGAGCGATGGCTCCATGTGCGCCAGAAACCCTTCCTTTCTGATGCTGTTCCTCTCCTGCCCTCTTGCCTCTCACAATTAGTGGACTGTTAAACTGTAGAGGGGCCGTAACACTAAGTTTTTAAAAATCATTTTAAAGTTGCAAAGTTATTTTCATACATATTCCTCATAGGTGCCCTGGGAAATACTGGGATTTGTTTCCCCACTTTGTTTTTAATTTTTATTATTACTTTTTTTTTTTTTTTTGAGTAAGATAAGGCAAATATGTGTCCCTGCTTTAGAGGGGATGCAGAAGGAACTTAAATAGTTTGCCTGAGATCATACATTTAGAAAGTGGTAGAGCTAGGGCTTGGATTTGGGGTCAGATGTGGCCTGATCTTCTAACAGTGGGCCCTTCTTCCGCCTGGTTTGTTTGTTAAATGAATGAACATGCAGGGTGAGCGCGCCGTGGCACAAGGGCAGACTCTTAACCCTTTAGCCCTCCTCATCACTGGCGCTCCTCTGTTTTCGTTTTCTTCCCCAACCTCTACCTAACCTCCTGTCTTCTCTCTTGACCCCCTTCTCCTCTGCCTGTGAGGACCAAGACAGTTAGAAGTCCCAAGTCAGTACTCTTCAGGGGCTGAGAGTTTGCTGACATCTACGTGTCATTAATTTTTTGGGGAACCTGAAAGTCTTAATGGCTAGAAAATGAAAGTCAAAGCGAGTGAACTCAGGGGTCCCACTGGGCAGGGTTAAGGGGGAAGCAGCAGAGCGGGCCTCTGGTTAGTCCTCTGTTTCCCCTGTGCTGCTGCCTGCTGCTTACAAGTGGGAAGAATGCGGCTTGCCACCAGGAACTCCTGTCACTAGAATTTACACGGAAACAGAGCAAGATCACACATTTAAATTCAGCCCCACCAAGCAAGTACTTCTCAGACCTTCTACTTTTTTTTTTTTTTTTTTGAGGTGGAGTCTCGCTCTGTCGCCAGGCTGGAGTGCAGTGGCGCAATCTTGGCTCGCTGCAAGCTCCGCCTCCCAGGTTCATGCCGTTCTCCTGCCTCAGCCTCCCCAGTAGCTGGGACTACAGGTGCCCGCCACCATTCTTGGCTAATTTTTTTGTATTTTTAGTAGAGATGGAGTTTCACCGTGTTAGCCAGGATGGTCTCAATCTCCTGACCTTGTGATCTGCCCGCCTTGGCCTCCCAAAGTGCTGGGATTACAGGTGTGAGCCACTGCACCCAGCCAGACCTTCTGCTTCTAGCCCTTGCCCAGTAAACAGGCCGTGTGGTCGGGTGGAAGGCACTAGAACTTCAGAGGCAATTGGACCTGAGTTCTAATCCTGATTTCCCCACTTACCAGTTGTGTGACCTTGGGCTTGTTACTTGACCTCACTGAGCCTATGTTTCTTCTGGTAAAATGGCGATGCTAAATACCTTGCAGAATTGGAAACAAAGAAAGGAGCTAGTCGAGTGCTGGCACAGACTAGATCCCCACAAAACAGCAGTTGCCTCTGATTGGTAGGTAAGGATTTGAAGGTTCTTTTTTTTTTTTTTTTTTTTTTTTTGAGACAGTCTCATTCTGTCGCCCAGGCTCACTGCAACCTCTGCCTCCTAGGTTCGAGTGATTCTCCTGCCTCAGACTCCTGAGTAGCTGGGATTACAGGCACCTGCCATCATGCCTGGCTGATTTTTTTTTGTATTTTTGTAGAGACGGGGTTTGACCACGTCGACTAGGCTGGTCTCAAACTCCTGACCTCAGGTGAGGTGATCTGCCTGCCTCATTGGCCTCCCAAAGTGCAGGGATTAGAAGCATGAGCCACCGTGCCTGGCCAATTTTTTTTTTTTTTTTTGAGACGGAGTTTCACTCTTGTCTCCCAGGCTGGAGTGCAATGGTGCAATCTTGGCTCACTGCAACCTCTACCTCCTGGGCTCCAGCGATTCTCCTGCCTCAGCCTCCTGAGTAGCTGGGATTACAGGCGTGTGCCACCATGCCAGGCTAATTTTGGTATTTTTAGTAGAGACAGGGTTTCTCCATGTTGGCCAGGCTGGTCTTGAATTCCTGACCTCAGGTAATTGTGCCTAGCCCTCAACACTGATTCTGATTCAACATGTGTACCAAATGTATGCTGAGGCAGGACACAGCAATTCATGCCTGTAATCCCAGCAGTTCGGGAGGATCACTTGATCCCAGGAGTTCAAGACCAGCCTGGGGGCCAGGGGTGGTGGATCACGCCTGTAATCCTAGCACTTTGGAAGACTGAGGCAGGCAAATCACCTGAAGTCAGGAGTTCGAGACCAACCTGGCCAACATGGTGAAACCCCATTTCTACTAAAAATACCAAAATTAGTCAGGCGTGGTGGCACATGCCTGTAATCCCAGCTACTCAGGAGGCTGAGGCAGGAACCTGGGAGGCACTTGAACATGGGAAGCGGATGTTGCAGTGAGCTGAGGCTGCACCACTGCACTCCAGCCTAGGCAACAGACCAAGACTCTACCTCAAAAAAAAAAAAGAGGCCGGGCGCGGTGGCTCAAGCCTGTAATCCCAGCACTTTGGGAGGCCAAGACGGGCGGATCACGAGGTCAGAAGATCGAGACCATCCTGGCTGACACGGTGAAACCCCGTCTCTACTAAAAAATACAAAAAACTAGCCGGGCGAGGTGGCGGGCGCCTGTAGTCCCAGCTACTCGGGAGGCTGAGGCAGGAGAATGGCGTAAACCCAGGAGGTGGAGCTTGCAGTGAGCTGAGATCAGGCCACTGCACTCCAGCCTGGGCGACAGAGCGAGACTCCGTCTCAAAAAAAAAAAAAAAACGAAAGAAAGAAAGAAAAAAGACCAGCCTGGGCAGCATAATGAGACCCCATCTCTAAAACGAAAACAAAATGTTTGCTGGGATGCCTTGTACGTTGCTTGATGGTTTCACAAATTGTCTCATTTCGTAGACATTGAACAGAATTGATGTGAGTTGTATTCCCATTTTATAGAAGAGAATGCTGTGCCACTTCAGTCTTACTCAGTTGTAAGTGTTTTAATATTAAAACAGTCCTGGAACTATTATAGATTGGAATGCAAAGTTTGCATGAATTGAAGCTAACACAGGAAACTTTCTTTCATTTATTTATTTATTTATTTATTTTTGAGACAGGACCTCTCTCACCCAGGCTGGAATGCAGTGGTATGATCACGGCTTACTTCAGCCTTGACCTCCTGGTGCCAAGTGATCCTCCCACCTCAGCCTCCTGAGTAGCTGGGACTATAGGCATGTACCACCATGCCCGGCTAGTTTTTGTATTTTTAGGAGAGACAGGGTTTTGCCATGTTGCCCAGGCTGGTCTCAGAATTCCTGGGCTCAAGTGATCCTCCTACTTTGGCCTCCCAAAGTGCTGGGATTATACATCAGCCACTGCGCCCAGCCAAAGATAGCATTTTGGTTGTAGCCAGCTGCTTTGGGTTCGACTCCCAGATTCCTGGGAGTTTCCTCTCCCCTGACTTGAGGGAAGGGTACATATGCTGGGGCTGTTTGAGAAGCACTGCTTTAGGTAGAATTTATAAACTGGGATGTGCCAAAATCCAGGTAATCGTGCTTTCAGCAATCTTGGCAGAGGAGAATTGGAATGTTTTTGGAGTCCTCTGCATTAATAGCTTGGTATTGTAAGAGATTAGTTTTCCAAGTAAATAGCCCCATCCTCTATGTATAAGAACAGTAATACAAATAAAAGCTAAACTTTTATTTTTGCCATGTGCCAGGCACTCTTCTGAGCCCTAAGTATGTATTGACTCCTCTAATCCTCCGACAACCCCAGGAGGTAGGTTCCGTGTTTAATCCCCATGTTAGAGCTGGGGGCTATGTAGTAATGGCAGAGAAAGGGTGTGCTCTTATCACTATTCAATACAGCCTCTCCTTGACCCATCTCCGGGCTAAATGCCTACTGTTCACTTTGCCTAGAAGGCTCTCCTCCACCTCATGTGCCTGGAAACTGCGTCTCCCTACTTTTCTCTGGAAGCTCAGTTTGAATGCCACTTCCTCTGTGAAGCCTTGTCTTGCCCCAAATGGACTGAGGGCTTGTCTCCTACATGAGCTGTCTTCTCAACTGCTATCTCATTGTTCCTTATCTGCCTCATTCTCTGGTGGGTGAGCCCTTTAGGGGCACAGATCGGGTCCTGTTTGAGTATTTAGGACCTGGCATGGCATTCAGCATAGTAGGCCCCCTACTGAATTTGTTAAAGGAGAGGGCAGACATTCAAACCTGTCCTTAAAGCAAACACCAAACACCTGCCTACCTCTTTTTTCTTTTTTTTTTTTGAGATGGAGTCTTGCCCTCTCGCCCAGGCTGGAGTGGTGCAGTGGTACAAATCTTGCTCACTATAACCTCCGCCTCCCAGATTCAAGTGATTCTCCTGCTTCAGCCTCCCTAGTAGCTGGGATTACAGGTGTGCACCACCATGCCTGTCTAGTTTTGTATTTTTAGTAGAGACGGGTTTCACCATGTTGGTCAGGCTGATCTCAAACTCCTGACCTCATGGTCTGCCCGCTTTGGCCTCCCACAGTGCTGGGATTATAGACATGAGCCACTGTGCCCAGCCTCGCCCACTTCTTTTTTTTTTTTTTTTGAGACAGAGTTTTGCTCTTGTTGCCCAGGCTGGAGTGCAATGGCACAATCTCAGCTCACTGCAACCTCCGCCTCCCAAGTTAAAGAAATTCTCCTGCCTCAGCCTCCCGAGTAGCTGGGATTATAGGCACGTGACACCACAGCCGGCTAATTTTTTGTATTTTTAGTAGAGATGGGGTTGCTCCATGTTGGTCAGGCTGATCTCAAACTCCTGACCTCAGGTGATCCACCCGCTTCGGCCTCCCAAAGTGCTGGGATTACAGACGTGAGCCACCGTGCCCGTCCCTCACTGACTTCTTTTTTTTTTTTTTTTTTTTTTTTTGTTTTTTTTTCTTGAGACGGAGTCTCGCTCTGTCGCCCAGGCTGGAGTGCAGTGGCCGGATCTCAGCTCACTGCAAGCTCCGCCTCCCGGGTTCACGCCATTCTCCTGCCTCAGCCTCCCGAGTAGCTGGGACTACAGGCGCCCGCCACATCGCCCGGCTAGTTTTTTGTATTTTTTAGTAGAGACGGGGTTTCACCGTGTTAGTCAGGATGGTCTCGATCTCCTGACCTCGTGATCCGCCCGTCTCGGCCTCCCAAAGTGCTGGGATTACAGGCTTGAGCCACCGCGCCCGGCCCTGACTTCTTTTAACACACACTTCCCTTCCTTTCTTCACACACTTTGGATGTCATGAACCTAGGATTCAACCTTAACATCCATCTGATCCCACAGCTTGAGCCATATCTTTGGTCCATCTCCCAGAACGTTGCTCATAGACAAATGGGAGAGCAAACAGGTCAGTAGAATCAATGTTACAGTAGAGACGATGGGAAGCAGGTCACAAACTCAATTTCCAGAAGTTAAGACTCTCCAAATCTCCATTTCTGGTGAAGGGTTTAATGGGACAATGAGGGCGCGGCCTGACGAGCCACAGTCCTGCTGACTGGCTTCTGCTGTGTGTGTATCTGATGGCAGGACAAAACGACTGTGCTTCTACAGTTGTGTGTGGTGAGGCAGCCCCGACCTCAGACCAGTACTTAGCAAGGACCAGTGGAAGCGAATTTCACTCTGCCTGTAGATGCTATTCTGCATGTCTGCACAAGGCTCGTTCCTGAATGAAGGTGGCTTAAGAAAGTGGTGGCAGCAGCTGTTCAGACCAGTGCTATGAGCAGCCCTCACATGTGTATTCCACAGATGGGGTCTTTAACATTCCCTGGTTCTGTGCCTGCAGTACTTGGATATCCTCTGCTCGCCTTGAGGCTGGTCTTTTTTTTTTTTTTTTTTTTTTTTGCTTTTGAGATGGAGTCTCGCTCTGTTGCCAGGCTGGAGTGTGGTGACGCCATCTTGGCTCACTGCAACCTCCGCCTCCTGGGTTCAAGTGATTCTCCTGCCTCAGTCTCCCGAGTAGCTAGGACTACAGGTATGCGCCACCATACCCAGCTAATGTTTATATTTTTAGTAGAGACAGGGTTTCACCATGTTGGCCAGGATGGTCTTGATCTCTTGACCTTGTGATCCGCCTGCCTTGGCCTCCCAAAGTGCTGGGATTACAGGCGTGAGCCACTGTGCCCGGCCGATTTTTTATTTTTTTGTAGAGATGGGGTCTCCCTATGTTGCCGAGGCTTAATAAACTTAGTCTTTCAGAATAGTTTTAGAAAAGTTATGAAGATAGTACAGGGAGTTTTCTCAATCCCCCACACCTAGTTTTCCCTGTTATTAACATCTTATGGGCTGGGCGCGGTGGCTCAAGCCTGTAATCCCAGCACTTTGGGAGGCCGAGGCGGGCGGATCACGAGGTCAGGAGATCGAGACCATCCTGGCTAACACGGTGAAACCCCGTCTCTACTAAAAAATACAAAAAACTAGCCGGGCGCGGTGGCGGGCGCCTGTAGTCCCAGCTACTCGGGAGGCTGAGGCAGGAGAATGGCGTGAACCCGGGAGGCGGAGCTTGCAGTGAGCTGAGATCCAGCCACTGCACTCCAGCCTGGGCGACAGAGCCAGACTCCGTCTCAAAAAAAAAAAAAAAAAAAAAAAAAAAAATCTTATGTTAGTACATAGTTTACATTAAAGTCCATCCTTTATTCAGATTTCCTTAGATTTTTACCTGATGTCCTTTTCTGTTCCAGGATCCCATGTTGCCTGTATTCATTGTCTCCTTAGGCTTCTCTTGGCTGTGCCGGTTTCTCAGACTTTTCTTGTTTTTGATGACCTTGACAGTTTTGAGGAGTGCTGGGCAAGCATCTAAAGAGATCTCCGCCAGGCACGGTGACTCACGCCTATAATCTCAGCACTGTGGGAGGCTGAGGTGGGTGGGTCATTTGAAGTCAGGAGTTCGAGACCAGCCTGGCCAACATGGTGAAGCCTCATCTCTATTAAAAATACAAAAATTAGCCAGGCGTGGTGGCGCGCACCTGTAGTCTCAGCTACTCAGGAGGCTGAGGCACAAGAATCACTTGAACCGGGAGGTGGAGGTTACAGTGAGCCAAGATCGTGCCACTGTACTCCAGCTTGGGCTGGAGGCAGAACGAGACTCTGTCTCAAGAAAAATAATAAAAAATAGAAGAGAATCTCTTCTCATCTGGGATTTGTCTAGTATTTTTCTCTTTTTGACAGAGTCTTGCTCCATCACCCAGGCTGGAGTACAATGGTGCAATCTTGGCTCAAGCCATTCTCCCACCTCAGCCTCCCAAGTAGCTGGGACTACAGAAATGCACCACCACGCCTGGCTAATTTTTGTAGAGACAGGGTTTCACCATGATGTCCAGGCTGGTCTCAGACTCCTGAGCTCAAGCAATCTCACCTCGGCTTCCCAAAGTGGTGGGATTACATGCCTGAGCTACCGCGCCGGGCTGTGTCCAGTGTTTTTCTCATAATTAGACTGTGCTGAGTTTTGGGAAGGAGGACCAGTGAGGTAAAGTGCCATTTTCATCACGTCGTGCCAAGGGTACCTACAATCCACAAGCCTTTCCATGACCAATGTCAACCATGGTCACTTGACTGAGGTGATGTGCATGAGGCTTCTCTGTAAAGTTCTCCCCGTCCCCTTTCCATGCTGCACCCTTTGGAAGAAAGTCACTGTGTGTAGCCCACACCTAAGGAACAGGGACTTGGGTTCATGTTCCCCTTGTTGAGGGTGGAGTAGCTACATGAGTTACTAAATTCATTTTTCTTTTTTCTTTTTTTTTTTTTTTGAGATGGAGTCTCACTCTATCACTCAGGCTGGAGTGCAGTGGTGCGATCTCGGCTCACTGCAAGTTCCACCTCCTGGGTTCACACCGTTCTCCTGCCTCAGCCTCCCAAGTAGCTGGGTCTACAGTTGCACACCACCACACCTGGCTAATTTTTTTGTATTTTTGTAGTAGAGACAGGGTTTCACCATGTTAGTTAGCCAGGATGGTCTTGAGCTCCTGACCTCATGATCCACCCGTCTCGGCCTCCCAAAGTGCTGGGATGACAGGCGTGAGCCACCACGCCCAGCTGAATTATTAAATTCTTCTATACAAGAGACTTGTCTATTTTCCCGCATTTATTTCTATTTATTTATTTATTATTTGGAGATGGAGTTTTGCTCTTGTCGCCCAGGCTGGAGTGCAATGGCGCAATCTTGGCTAACTGCAACTTCCACCTCCTGGGTTCAAGCGATTCTCCTGCCTCCGCCTCCCGAGTAGCTGGAATTATAGGCACATGCCACCACGCCCGGCTAATTTTTGAATTATTAGTAGAGATGAGGTTTCACCATGTTGGCCAGGGTGGTCTTGACCTCCAGGCCTCAGGTGATCCACCTGCCTTGGCCTCCCAAAGTGCTGGGATTACAGGCGTGAGCCACCGTGCCCAGCCTATTCTCCCCCATTTATTTGTTCAATTATTTAATATTCGTATGGACTCCAGGATATTTATTTTACACTTCGGTTTCTTTTTGTTTTTTTCTTTTTTTTTTTTGAGACGGAGTCTTACTATTGGCAGGCTGGAGTGCAGTGGCACAATCTCGGCTCACTGCAACCTCTGCCTCCTGGATTCAAGCAATTCTGCCTCAGCCTCCTGAGTAGCTGGGACTACAGGTGCGTGCCACCATGCCTGACTAAATTTTGTATTTTCAGTAGAGACGGGGTTTCATCATGTTGGCCAGGATGGTCTCGATCTCTTGACCTCGTGATCCACCTGCCTTGACCTTCCAAAGTGCTGGGATTACAGGGGTGAGCCACTGCGCCCGGCCTACACTTTGGTTTATAATCCAGTGATAAGGCCAGGCGCAGTGGCTCATGCTTGTATTCCCAGCGCTTGGGGAGGCCAAGATGGGCTGATCACCTGAGACCTAGAATTTGAGACCAGCCTAGTCAACATGGTGATACCCAATCTCTACTAAAAATACAAAAATTAGCCAGGTATGATGGTGCATGCTTGTAATCCTAGCTACTCAGGAGGCTGAGGCAAGAGAATCGTTTGAATCAGGGAGGTGAAGGTTGCAGTGAGTGGAGATCTACCACTGCACCCCAGTCTGGGTAACAGAGTGAGACTTTGTCTCAAAAATAAATAAATAAATAAATAATCCAATGTTAGTTTTAGTGCCCAAAATGTTTCAGCTTTGCCCATTGGTTGCTCTTTTAGCCACCTTTGACCTACCCAGTCATTGTGAGGATTTTTGTTTTTGTTTTTTGATTACTTCTTTACTTTTTGGCACTGCCAGATTTTGGGAGACAGACTCACTGTGTCCCCCAGACTGGAGTGCAGTGGCACAATCTCGGCTCACTGTAGCCTGTGCCTCCCAGATTCATGCAATTCTTGTGCCTCAACCTCCTGAGTAGCTAGGATTACAGGTGCACACTACCACACCTGGCTACTTTTTGTATTTTTAGTAGAGACGAGGTTTCACCACGTTGGCCAGGCTGGTCTCGAACTCCTGACCTCAAGTGATCCACTTGCCTCGGCCATTACAGGCATGAGCCACTGCGCCGGGCCCCAGGCTTACTTTGTGTATTTCGTGCCAGAGTCGTAGATTGAGCTGGCTCTCCAAGACCACTGCCTTTTTAGCAAATGTTTTCTCTCAGGTATATTGACATCGAGTGATGTGGATGCCTTGAGCTATTTCTTCTCTTTTTTTTTTTTTTTTTTTTTTTTTTTTTGAGACGGAGTCCCGCTGTGTCTCCCAGGCTGGAGTGCAGTGGCGTGATCTCAGCTCACTGCAAGCTCCGCCTCCCGGGTTCCCGCCATTCTCCTGCCTCAGCCTCCCAAGTAGCTGAGACTACAGGCGCCCGCCACCACGCCCGGCTAGTTTTTTGTATTTTTTTAGTAGAGACGGGGTTTCACCATGTTAGCCAGGATAGTCTCGATCTCCTGACCTCGTGATCCACCCGCCTCGGCCTCCCAAAGTGCTGGGATTACAGGCTTGAGCCACCGCGCCCGGCCTTATTTCTTCTCTTGATGGTTAGTCATAGTTACTGAAGACTCTGGAGTTGGGAAACGTAGAAGTGGACCTGGGAAATCTACCCTGTGAGAATCAACTGTAATCCTGGGAGTTAATCCCCATAGCTGGCTGTTGTCCTTCTACTCACCCATTCATACTTCTCTTACCCCTGCCTGATGCTATGACTGATCCAAAAAATGGTCAGATTTGGTCTTTCCTTTGGAATTTACTATGGAGTTGGGAAGATGAGGTATGTGTATATAATCATTCTCTATTTCAAATGCTAAGTTCTCCAGCCAAACTCTCCTGGACTCTGGGTCTCGTAAGAGATTCCACATGGTCCAGGCCAGTCAGTATCTTTCGCTGCCCTCCCAAAATGGACTGCCCCCTTGGGAGGGTTTGTGGCTGTTGGCTGGCTCAGGGTAGGCTGTCACTTTGTGCCGTGATCCTGAATCATTGAATAGCTGAAATCCTTCCGTTGTACTGTCATCTCTCTGAAAATGTGTAACTTGAGCCCTGCTGGAAACACTAACTTGGAATCTTAACAGGAGTTGGTTTACAAGCCTCTTGCCTTCTGTTCATAACTCCATGTGTGTCCCCTTCAGGTGGCTGTTAGAGGCATCCCAGGCATGGAGGAGGGCGTGGGTGGCCTCCCTAACCCTGGCTGCTCTCCTAGACATCAAATTGCTCTCTGAGCTGCTCAGACAGCATGGTGATTAATGACGCCAGTTTCCAAACCTCTAGTGTTTGCAGCCTGGTTTTTAAAAGGAACTCTGCTTTCTTTGTCAGCTGCTCTATTCCTGTCCCCTCCCCCTCTCCACAACTGAACTGCTTCTTCCCTTTCCTGAAAGAGGCTTTGAGATGGAAGGAAGAGCATTTGGGCTTTAAGATGCTTTGTGCGCTGGGCCCGGTGGCTCATGCCTGTAATCCCAGTACTTTGGGAGGCCAAGGCGGGGGGATTGCTTGAGCGCAGGAGTTTGAGATCAGCCTGGGCAACATGATGAAACCCCATCTCTACCAAAAGAAACCCAAGATGCTTTGTGTTATAGGACTTTTTTTATTTTTATTTTTTTAAAGAGGTTATGGTTTGCCTGGTTGGGGCCTTCACCCCTTGCAGATTTATTGGATAGTGATGGTTTCTCCCCTCCATTTTTGTGGTTTTGGGAGCGAGTCTCCAGAGGATGCAAGATTGGGGTTGTTGACAGGACACTGAGTATCTTCTAGGAAACTGGGGAAAGATGTCCTCTTCAGCATTCTCTGCAAATGAGAGGTGCTGAAGAATGGAGTCCCGGGAAACTGGAGGTAAGAGGAAAGAGTGAATGTTGTCTGAAAGATGAAGTGAGGAGTGCGCCTCCTTCACAGGGAAGTGAAGGAGCAGGGGCTTCCCTGCTGCAGAACATGTACTGAATGCTTCCCCAGGCCAGGCCCTTTGCTAAGAGTCTCACATGCATCATCTTCCTGGCAGCCCTGGAGACAGGTGGTACTGGTCTCTCCATTTTACATGTGAGGAAATGGGTTCAGTGACAACACCAGGCCACCCTAAGTGGTGCCTCCAGAACTTGAACTGAAGTTTGTCTGACTCCAGCACTTGTGCTCTTAAGCCCTGTACAGTAGGGATGGAGGAAGTCCTCCCTGGGGAAGTGAGGCAGCTCCTCAGCTGCTCTGTGGCTCTATTAGGGGACCTGAGCCGTCTGGCAGATGAATGCGGATTTAAGCCCTCAACTTCCCTAGTTCACTTGCCAAGTGTAAGCAGGCTGTACCTCTCACATGCGCAGTTCACCGTATCTGTGCTCACCTACTATGTGTCAGGCTTGCTGTTATGTGCTGTTAACACAAAGGAAACCCAGTGTCCAGCCTTTGAGAATTTTGTAATATGGTCATTTTCTTTTTTTTTTTCTTTTTTTTTTTTTTTTTTTTTTGTGTTGTTTTTTTTTTTTTTTCCGTGCTGTGGGGTGGGGCGTAGCTAGCCACCTCCTAGCACCCCCCCCCCCCCGGGTT